>NW_004457644.1:600000-761004 GCF_000203815.1 Cavenderia fasciculata | reverse complement strand
CACTACTCCAACCTACCCAACCCAACCCCCCCCCCCCCCCCCCCCCTAACTTAATTAAAAGACAAAAAACCCCCTTTGAGTTGATCACTATGAGTTGAGAACTGAGCTGATTCATTGTAGTCCTAAGTTCATTGTTAAACAAATAATTACCATTTAATTAAAATGATAATTATTGTGTCAAAAAACGAACGAGAGAAATGGCATTGGATCGATTGTTGTCAGATTTCAGTTATTAAAATAGATATATATTGAGAGAGACATAATGTCAGAAGATAATAATAATAATAGTGATAATGAATCAATTTCATCTTCAGCATCATCATATTTACCAACAAAAGATTACTTTTCAAGTTACTTTGATCTAAATGTTCATGAGGTAATGTTGAAAGATAAACCAAGAACATTGGCCTACAAAAATGCAATTGAACGTAATCAAATAGACTTTAAAGACAAGGTTGTTATGGATAGTATGTACATTGTAGATAGAGATAGATAGATAGATAGAGATAGATAGAATACAATCATCATCAACATGAATTCTAATTTATTTGTTTGTTGTTTTAAATTATAGTTGGTGCAGGTACAGGTATTCTTTCAATGTTTGCAATTAGATATGGTTTAGCATCAAAGGTTTATGCAAGTATGTTTTATTTAATGTTTAAATACTTTGAAGGAGTATATATGATTCTAAAGTTGTATTTATTTATTTTATATTATATAGTTGAAGCATCACCAATGGCAAATTATTGTAATCAAATCATAGAAAAGAATGGAATGTCGGAAAAGATTAAAGTGATTAATAAAAAGGTGGAAGATGTAACAAGTGAAGATTTGGATGGATTGACAAGTGTAGATGTGATAGTATCGGAATGGATGGGATTCTATTTACTACATGAATCAATGTTGGAGAGTGTATTGGATGCACGTGATCAATGGTTAAACAAAAAGAGCGGTATCTTGTTCCCAACACACGGTGATATCATCATGGCACCAATCAATGTAAAATCACATCTTGATGAAAAGGTCAACTATTGGGACGATGTATATGGTTTTGACTATTCCATCTTTAAACCAATTGCCACCGAGTCACTTCCATCTCCATGGATAGAACATTTAGAATCATCGGCAGTCACTGCCAATCCAGTCACCCTCAAATACATTGATTTCACAACCATAGACAAAGAAGAACTTAGATCAATTGTTTTAAAAAATATAGATTTCAAGTTTGATCATCAATTGGAACCTTCTAAAACTACTATTATTCATGGTTTCTCAATTTGGTTTAATTGTTATTTTATTGTAAATATCAAATCAAAAATAATTAATATAATTTAATATAATTAATATTAACAATATTTTTTAATACATAGGGATCAACCAATCAAACAGTACAACTATCAACTGCTCCTGGACAACCAGCAACTCATTGGAAACAAACAAATATATTATTACCAAGTGAATTGAATATTACTGGATTTGAAAATATTCAAGTTAATGTATCAATGATTCAAGATTCTGAAAACCCAAGATTATATGATATCTCTATAGATTTTGGTGATGATGATGATGAAGAAGAAGAGGAACAACAAGAAGAGGAAAATGAACAACAATAAGAATAGATATTAAATTCATTTTTTTTTAGAAACTATATATTAATTACTTTGTTTTTATTATTTATTGGTTCTTTTGTAATTCAGGATTTGTTAAATCATCACTAATACTAACTTCATCTCTTCTAAAGAAAGCATTTAGAGAACGATTATGTTTTGTTTGATCTCTAGTGTATTGAATGATACTATTGATAAAACTAGATCCAATGTAGACAATGGTATAGTTGTTGTTGAAAACGAGATTGTTGAGAGCATGCATGGCAGAAAAACACAAGCCCATATCAAAAGTGTCAAAGAGGAAGAGGGAACGTTGGGTATTGAGACGACTCTTGATGGGATCGTAGATCATTGTATGTATCTTTGGTAAGAGAATGGCACTTGCACCAAGTGCACATGCTTGCCATACGGATTGATCTTTGAACAGATGTACATAGGCAATAGCCGATGCAAAGGTAAATGTATTCCAAAGTACATTGTATTTGAATGGTCTTGGAAGCCAACCGATAAATCTCCAATTCTTTAGGTGTTGGTAAGTGTTATAATCAATCATATCAGTATCGATTAGATTTCTTTTAATAGCCACAGAGATGGTAGTTGTCAGCTTATAAAGTGCATCTTTGATTTCAAATTTAAGATCACCACCATAAATCAATAACAAATCACCCAATGCCTTGTAGGCACCTTGATTAATACATTCAGCTCTTGCATCTCTTCTAGTGTTTATCAATTTAGCAATTGAATATCCCAACAAGATTACAATTGGCATTGGTGTTTCAATTGATTCCATTAAATCTATAATTTCTCTAATTGGTATTTCCTCCAATGAGCCTAAAAAAAAAGAACAAATAAATATTTTATACAAATATTATATTATATGTATGTTGACTTTGATTAGTCTTGTTTTTGATAATACATACAATAAGTATATAATAAATCTAAAATCATAATTGAAAATGTCATTATATTATTTGCACCTACAACATTGATGACCATATCTCTTTCTTCGGGTGTTTTAAATTGACTGTTTAGGTATTGTTTGGAGACTGCAGATGATGCAGTACGGATAATCTCTACCAATCCAAGGATTGTCTTTCTATTTGATAGTTGCAAGATTGCAGCCTTGTTTGATGAAATGTTGGTATACAACAACAACATTTGATTACCTTTGAATATTCTCTCGAAATCATTGGTTTGTAACATCTTTACTTGTAAATCAATAATAACTGGTGCATTGATTATATAATGTTCAATAGTTTCTTGTGGTTTCTTTGAATGCATTCTATATGTTATATCTGGATAGAAATAGAGATACATAGATACATAGATATATTAGTCATCTAATCGATACTGAAATATATATGAGATGTCATACAATTGATTGCAGCAGCTACACCATAATAACCTGCTACATATAACAACTCCTTTTGATGATTCTTTACTGAAGAAGTCACCAAAGTTGTAATTGAATTAAGATCTACCATTTCTCTCTCTATCTCTAATTTTAGACGATGATAATAATGAAAATGAACATGCAAAACGAATAATGATGTGTGTATCGTCGATTTTAATTAATTTAAATTAATGTTTTTGGTTTATTTATTTTTTAACTAGTTGATTTGGATTAATTGAAGTTTGAACCTTTCTTCTAATATTCTTTCCAGTATTGGTTGATTTGGTTGATTTAGTATTGGTATCGGTCAAAAGGAGAGTCTCGAAATTCAATTTATAATGGTCAAATGAAAAGATGGCGGTTGAAGTTGGTTTGTTGGCGTCCTTCCAAGATTGATAGTTGGCTTCAATGAGGTCGGATGTCTCTTGGTCGTAACTATCCCAACGTTGCACACTGCCAATGGGACGGTGTTGCCATGCGACAGTATCCGACTTTTGGATGCCACCCTTGACTGGAAGGTTGTGCTTGAAACGATGGTCAATTGAGAGGAGCCATACGAGAGAGTTACCAAGGTAACGTACTACACCTTGGTTGGTAGCTGGTTTGTTGAATTTGGCAATACCCGATAGATCGACAATCACACGACCGTGGTGATCTGGCAAGGATGAGTCATCTGACACGAGGATAGTTGGACGGTCACTTGAAGAGGTAGCTAGTACTGTTAAACCAGCTGGCACACCACTCTTGAGATGATGTAATGCATTGCCTTGTGAAAGACTGACTAGTCCAGATGTCACTAAATGCTCTTTAAACTCTTGTGCAATGTTGTTTTTGTTTTTACCAAAACTCATTGATTTGGCTTTACCAGAGAATGTCTCGGCTGAAGTGTCAGAGACTGCGCACTTGCGACCAAACAAACTACTGAGTACCAAGTTGGTTTCAGTGTTTTCCTTGTTGGTTGCAAATAGTAACAGACCCTTACCCTGTTGATTGAATTTGATGACGGCGTTGGTAAACTCTAGGTCGAATCCAGACATTGACTTGATCGCGTTGGTCGATGGGATAATGACAGCTTCATCATACGTCTCGTCGGCAAGATCAGCAACAAATAGCTTGGGATCGGTAACCACTTTGAACTGGAATCCCTTCTTGGCATAGGTGGTCTTGAGAGACTTTGCAAAGATAGAGTCTTCCTTTTCCTCTGAAAACTGGCCTACCAACACGTTGAAAGTGTCAAATGCTCCGTCTACACCCAAGTCATATTGACTTCCCTCTGGATTCTTTGTGAATTGGTTATTGCCAGCATGTTCAGTATAAAAGTGTGAAATGACAGCTCCCTTTTTAGCTGGTGCAAAGAATGTTGGTTGTTTCTTGAGTGCGACTGGTACTGATGTAGTTGGAGAGGATGGTGATGTCTTTTCCTTTTTCTCTTGTGTTTTCTTTCTCTTGATGCCACCCTTTGCTTTTTGTTTTGGTCCATCTTCAGTTTCTTCATCAGTGTCTCCTCCTTCATCGTCTTCACCCTCGGCATCTGAATCATCTTCATACTCGATATCAACTAATCCCAATGTCTTTGCTTTGATCAATGCCTTGTTTTGCATATACTCTACGAAATCGTCCATTTCAACAAATCCACTACCAGATGGGTCGATCTCGCTAAGAATCTTTTGCATTCTCTTGGCACGTGGTCTCTTGCCCATTGACCTAAGGACAGCTTGTAAACCATCACTAGTAATTTTTCCATTGGCATTGGCAAATACTCTAAAGATCATCTCTAGCTCTGATTCACTTGGACCGGTGTAATCCTTTCCGAGCAAGTTAAATAATGACTCTTGACGTTGCTTTCCACCTGCAATAAAGTCAATCGATTCTCTAGCCTTTTTACGTAATCTTGTTTCAACAATTTGAACGGTTGTCTTTTTTGGTGTAGATGTGGTGGGAGAGGTTGTAGATGCAGAAGAGGTTGGTGGAAGTTTGATAGAAACAGATTTAACCTTTTTCAATGTGGTTGGAGCTGTTGTAGGTGTCGATACAGGTTTGAGGATTGATGGGATGGTAACATGAGCTGATGAGCTTGTTGGAGCAGTGTAGTTGGCTGGTTTACCTGGTTGGAAGTATCCCAATGTCTTGTTGAAATAATAGGATGGTTTGGTAGCCTTGTCAGCACCAATATTATACCAAAACTCTGTTGTCTTTAAGAT
Organism: Cavenderia fasciculata; assembly: GCF_000203815.1. Classification (NCBI taxonomy): domain Eukaryota; phylum Evosea; class Eumycetozoa; order Acytosteliales; family Cavenderiaceae; genus Cavenderia; species Cavenderia fasciculata. The sequence continues at coordinate 755,803 of NW_004457644.1, read as the reverse complement.
ATGTGGTGCTCCATATACCTTTGTTTCAGCTGAACTGTTATTGTTATTATTATTGGTTGTTGTTGATGTAGTTGATTCGACAGCTCGCTCGATTGGGAAATTCTCTCTATGTAATTCATCAAACATTCTTGTTAATTCGATTGGAGCTGAACCATGACCAGTCACCTCTTTTTCAAATTGGTGCAGGTGGTCGGCCGAATACTCTCTGTAGCAAATAGCGAGGAACAGTTCGGTGATGAGTGAGAACTTTTCAAAGTTGATAGAGATGCCTCCTGAACGCTCGGCAATCTCTTCGTAAAAGATGGGTTGGTCACACTTGGCCTTGACACCGTAAATCTTGACACCCATCTTTGCCAAGTCATCAACCTCTTTGAACCAGTTGATATTGAGGTCAGTGTAAGATGGAGGGTGTGGAGCGGCATCACCAATCACAACAAACGCCTTGGAGGCATTTGGAGACCATGCAAGATCCTTGGCCTTCATCAATGCATATTCATATGCCTCTGGTAAATCACCACCTCCTGTTCCAGTGACACTATGGATAAACTTGGTCAACTGATCAACATCACTCGTCAAATTAAGAGTTGACAATACAGCACTACCATCACAGTAATCACCCATTGCCATCACACCAATTCTAATCGATGGAATATCCTTTAATAATCTAGTGATTGTTGTTTCAACTTGTAACTTTACATTTTCAATAATACTAGACATACTACCAGTAGTATCAAAACATATACAAATCTAAATAAATAAATTAAATTAAAATGTTAATAATTATAATTATACAACCATTGAATCTTTAGATCAATCACTGATATATCTATCCTAGCTTACCTCTACATTGGAAGAAGTTGAACTTTGAACGACTTTGTTAATTAATTCTCTGTCGTCATTACTAATTGTGGTGGTAGTGGTAGTGGTATCTGTATCCATGATTTATAAATAAATAAATAATTTAATATATAATTACAAGATGTAAAAAATGATGTGTAGAGGAATAAAAAAGCTAGCTGTTGGTTTTTGAAAAGATATTATATCTTGTTTTTAAAAAAAAATGATGTTTTTTTGGAGTTCATGTGACTCCTTTTATCAAAATTTTGTAGTCTTCTGGGAAAAAATGAAATTTTTGGCTCAAAGATGGTTAGTCTCTCATCCATTGTTGTTCATCGTCCTGTGTAGAATGTGTTTATAGAATGAATGAAGGAATGAACATATTTGGTTTGGTTTGGAAGGAAATAATTAAAATAATTAAAATAATTATTATTATAGGTTATATTTAAAAAAAAAAAAGGTAGCTGCTCCCTACTCTGTAATAGTTTGAATCAAAATGGAAAAGATACCCATTTTGGTTATATTGAGGAGTTCCTAAATTAGTCAATAATAATTGTAGCGAATTGTTGTTGTTCAATTCGTAGTATCTATTCTATTCTATTTATGCTCTCTAAATAATAATAATAATAATACTATTTGCTGCTATAATTTTGGTTGGATTTTTTTTTTTATATAATTTTAAATTTATTTGTTCTTGCGATCCTCATTACATCTAAACTACTTTATACGGTTTAAGCGCAGGTGGTTGGCTTGAAGGCCTTGAAGGTTGGCTTGAACTTTGGCAACAATCTTGGGACACGGTGAGCGAGTGGGAACTTGATGGCGGCATCGTGGAATTGCTTGGTGTTGGCACGCTTGCATTGAGCAGCAGCAATTTGCTTGATTTCAATGATGTGAATGGACTTTTCACGGGCAGAGTGACGTGAGGCCATTTCGTCATACATTTGAGCAATAGCACCACAACGAGAGGTATCACGGTATTCCTTGTAGATGTTGTGAGTACCACTACGTGAGTTGTATCTAATGAAGACACCGTAGTTCTTGATGGTGGTTGGCTTCTTCTCAAAGATCTAAAGTTGAAACACAAGTGTAAATAGAGTAATAATGAATGTATTTGTGAATGATGGATGTTAGTGTTTTTGTTCTCTCTTTTTCATTCTGTCTTTCTATTCTCTATTCTCCTCTCTCCTCTCATCTAAAAACATACTTGAGTAATGTTGATGATTTGACCAGTAGTCTTCTTCATCTTTTGGATCTTGGACAAGAAGTACCAGAATCTGCTCTTGGCATGGACTTCGGTCTTAGCGAACAATCTCATTCTGTAGAGCTTTGGTTGTGGGTCTCTTTCAGTTGGGACGTGACGACCAACAACTTGATATTCGTTAATAGCCTAAAAGTATAGAGATGAAATGGTTGTATGGTAGTGGATGGATGAGAGATTGCATGTTAGTCTCTTTGATACGCTGAATAGATCTCTGTTATATATTTTAAAGGAAGATAATCACCATTGTGACGGGATCTGTGTGTGCAAGTACTAAAAAAACGATCAAAGGCAGTCTTCTTCAAAAATGCATGAGTCTGTGCCGCATCCCGCTCACTGCTCGACAGCACGCCAAATTTTTGATTTTTTTGATTAAAAATTGTTTTGAATTTGAAAAAAAATTGCCCGTCCACCGTGAGGACTCGGAAACTATGCATTACTCAAAGAACATAAGAAGAATGCATAGGATGAAGATAATATAATTTTAGTAGTACTATGATAAGTTATACTATTAATAGCTTTATTTACCACTATATTGTTTTTCATTTTTAAAAGATTCATAGAGTACTTTAAAGTGAGGTTTGGCAATATCACCGAGTGAGCTAAACACTACGTTTCGCATAGAGTCTTCGATGATACCGAATAACGATGATAGACCTGGTTGGAGGATACGTCTAGTCTCGAGTGAATAGTAGTATCTAGTAACTGCCCACACTGATGGTGCAAGTTGTTGATAGTTTTCAAGTGTAGATAGTGTTTGAAGATGTTGTTGAAGTTGTTTAGACGATGATGATGACGACGACGACGAAGAAGAGGTTGATGTAGTCGGTACAAACGTCAATATATTAATATAATCAAGTACTAGATAATGAGCATATTCCTTTATATCCTTCATTCTACCCAACATGTCTAATAATCTTGATAGATTTCTTGTACAATGTTCTGATAATTTGTTTTCTTCATCTCCTAATCCATAAATTAAATCTAAGATAGATTAGAGTAAATTAAATGAATGGTAAGTATCAATATATTATATTATTTCTTTTTCTCTCTACTTACATCTTGAACAATTAATTATAATTGGAATATGAGTTTGTAATAAACTATGATTACCAGAATTAATGAGTGATCTAGTAATAGATGATAATAATCTACATAGACCTAGGAATGTAGAGTTTGTCAATGGCATCCAATGAGTATAATCGGTTGGTGTAATTTCAAACATTGGTGACATATCTATTTCCATATTATTCTTGACATTGTTATCTGTAGTTTGATGTTGTTGTTGTTTCATTGGTAACATCTTTTTATAGATAAATGGTGGATTAAATGTCATTATAGCAAGTATAGCCATTTCATATAATATTAAATTATGACTAGCAGTACTTGTTGTTGATGATGATGATGGGGTATAATCCATTTGATCCTTTTCCTTATTACTTTCCTTTGTATTTTCAATCAATTTTGATAATATATTGAGTGACATGGTTGTAATTTGATTGATTGTTTTGAAATCTTGGTCACTACAGTCTTGTCCATTATTATTATTATTAATATCCTTTTTCAATTTAAGATTATTAAAAATATATTTTCTAATATCAAATTGATGATTGGCAATATATTGAATACTTGATAGAATGGATTGAGAGATTTGAACCAATGTAGAACTTGTTATTAAAACATCGGTATTTAATAAAAGATTGATAATTTGAATGATTGATAATTGAGTTGATAATCTTTTATCAGTTTTCCAAAGGTTAATTAATGATGGAATTAATTGAATTTGAGAAGATGATGAAGATGAAGAGGATTGAATATAATTATAATTATTATTATTATTGTTGAAATGATAAATTTGTAAAATTGAATTTGAAATTAATATTGATTGTTTGGATTGTTGAGGATACATTGATTGTAAATAAACAACAATGATTGATAATAGATATGACAAGTTGTATAATCCTTCTTGTCCTTCTCCCTCCTCTTGCTTTTCCAACAAAGTATTTAAATATTTTGATGTAAATAATGAAATGGTCATAATAATAAGTGATTCTATATGACTGGTTGATTGTTGTTGTAGATTATTATTATTATTATTATTATCTTTTGAAGAATTATAAATTTTGACAATCAAAGGTGAGGAGTATTTGATAATCAATGATAAATAATTGGATTCAACTATTTCATTATTATTACTATTATTGTTATCTTGTTTAAGATACCACATATAATAAAGTATGAGAGATAATTTATCATTATTTTTATCAAAGAATTGTTGAATTTCATCTACATTTGATCTTGATTCCAATTTGGATGATTTCTCTTTCAATTGTTTGGTAATGTCATTCAAGTATTGATGGTACGTAGTATCCAATTGGTTGTATTGTTTTCCGTCCAAAATAGAGGATAGTGATGGCAAAGTTGTATATCCACTATCTTGTTCTTCTACGGTCAACGATCTAAGGAATACAATCAATTCTTGCATGTTTTTAGTCTTTTCAAGTTGGTTGATTGAATGATTGATCGATTCCAATAGAGTAGTGTACTGCTGCTGACTACCACTAGCACCCAAATGTAACAATTCGTTACAAACAATCACCTGAATGTCCATAACTACTTGTTTGATGTCATTATTGTTGCAATGTTCCATTTGAATAGATTGCCACAATTTAATTGGTATTTGTTGTGTCAATTGTCTACTATTTAAATTCAAACAATGTTTGATTAATTTTAATGTTGCCAATATTGTATTATTATTATTATTATTATTATTACTTTCTCCTTTTTCTTGTTGAATGATTGATAGTGTAATAAAAATAATTAAAATTAAAAATGTAATTGAAGAATGATCGAAATATAATGGATTGATGGCTGGAATGATTGACATTAACCAAGTTAATTGTTGTAATGATTCTTTTTCCAAACATTTTATCTTTGAATCCTTCTTTTCCTTTGATGATAATATTAAATCTGAAACTTGTTTAATTGACTTTTCCAATGACTTATTATTATTATTATTATTATTATTATTATTTAATTCATCTTTGTATTGATCAATAAGATTTGATAATAATGAATATTTTCCATCTTTTGAGGAAGAGGAGGAAGGGATTCTTTTTTGAATTTCAATTGCCAAAGATAATGGTAACAATTGTCTAAATGATTCAATTTCATAAAATTGTGAATTGGTTAAAACCAAATTAAAGGTTGTTGGTTTGTTGATACCGTTATTACTATTAATATGATTGTTGTTTGGTGATAAAATAAATGATAATATATCCAAAATATGATTTGGTAAAGCATAATCACACCAAACACAAATATTATCCAAAATTAATTGATTTAATCCTTCCATTTCCAAACTAGATTCTTGTTTCTTCTTGTTTTCAACCATTTCAATATATTGTTGCAAGATATGATTAACCAATCCATTTAATTCCTTTCTAATGGCTGATGGTGTTGAATTTTCTAAACTTGATAATTCAATATTGAGTCCTGCCGATGTTGCATCTTTTTTATCCTTTTTATCTTTTTATCCTTTTTCTTTGGTTCCTCTACTTTTTCAATTCCATGAGCTTCTGATGACAATAATGAATTTAATTGTTGAATACGAGAAATGAATAATTTATAGATGGATAGATTATTATTATTATTATTATTCTTGTCACCTGAGAGTTGAAGTTTATCTTGATCTAAAAGTTGAATGATCAATTTCATAATGTTGGATGATTGAAATTGTTTTTCGTAGAGTTGGTAGTAATGGAATTGTTGTGGATGAAAGTGGTAGTCGTTTTGGCCTTCACCCTCCTTGACAATGACTTGACGATTGACAAAACTATGTACTTGAGTAAAACTATAGTACATGTTGAGTGTCAATGGAATAGCCTTTTGACAAGTATCGTAACCAGCCTTTTTCTTTTTACTTTCTAATAGTGCACCCATTAGTTGAACGATTGGGGTGACTATGGTTGTATAATGATTTGGTAAGAATTTCTGAAGATTTTGAATGACAAAGTTTGACATATCAACATGATCGTATAATACGCAAAACAAAATTTGGAAACATTCTAATCTATCACAAATAATTGGATCCATCATCATCATATCATTATTATCTTGAGATGAGTTGTTGTTGTTGTATAATTCAGATAATTGAGTGATAAAGTAGTCAGAGTAAACCAAAGACATACTTTCAAATAGATTTGGAATGAGACCAAATGGAATGTTGGAGACATGGTGTGACAAGCGAGCAATAAATGTTGGGTTTTTGAATAGTGAAACCGAGATGGTCTTTAATCTACCATTAATAATTTGATTATTAATTGCTTTAAATAATACATCTGATTGACGAATTGATAAATATGTATCTAAAAATGTATTCATTAAAATTATACTATTTTCCTAAAAAATAAAAACAAAATTAAAAAAAGTATAAGTAAGAAATGATAGAGTATATATTTGTTTTTTAAATGTTGTTAATATTTACAGTTGGAATTGATTGAGAGATAATTAGGCCAATAATTTTTTCAAAATTAGATTCCAATAATTTATGTGAAAGTTTGAGATAGGACGATAACATCAAATAGAGTCCATTGGATTGCGATCGTTGTTGAGAGGTTTCAGAAGATGCCAATGTTTGAATGGTCAACTTTACATGATCCAAAAGAAAATCAAATTCTTGTGGGTTGTCATGATGAACAATATTAATAGATGAAACATTATCAATTAATTTTGAAATTGATAAATAATAAATTGGTTCTAATATTTTAATTGATGAAGTTGAAGAAGATGAAGAAGAAGAGGATGATTTCTTAGTTGTTTTTGTTGTTGTTGCAACTTGTGATTGTGATTGATTACTATTATTATTGTTAATAATTAAAGTATATAAAGATTTAAAGAAACCAAATTCAATTGAAACTTTACATTCTGATAATAATTGATTATTGATTTGTGATTTACCAACTGATTTGTATTGTGATACAAATAATGATAATAATCTTGATATCCATTCCAATACTATATGTTTTGGATCAATTTTTCCACCATCCAATGGGAATCCTTTAACTACTTCCTTTGCATTTAAAATAGATTCCAATTTATCAAATAATATTTGTAAATTATTATTATCTTTTTTCTCTCCTCCTTCCGCTCCTACTACTTCTTTCTTTTCATCCTTTTCCTTTTCCTTTTCTTTTCCTTTGGTTGATGATTTTTTATCCTTTTCTTTCTCCTTTTCTTTTTCCTTATCATTTCCTTGTTGTTTGGTTAAAGTTAATAAAGTTTCCCATCTTGAATCTGGATGGAAACAAGACCACTTTAAAATACTATCAACCATTTCAATATTTGATTCCAAAGATGATATAATATTATCATTTTCCTTTTTTCCAGCACCAGACTCGTCTACAGCATTGTTAATCTTTGTTGTCAAAGAGGAAGTGTATAGACGCTCCAAATAAGATTGTAAGAAATGTTGGTAGGTAATGAGATGTGGGAGGATAGAGATGACAATGTTGTAGAGTGGTCTTGAGTTTCTACCTCTTTTGATCATTTGAAGAAAGTGGTCCAACACGACAAACACAATCTTGAATACTTGATGCATCACTTGTACCATTGGTGACGATGACCCAGACTTGGCGGCGGCTGTATCCCCTCCTCCTCCTCCTCCTCCTACCAATAGACTATTATTATTGCTTTGGAAGAGTTGTGAGATGGATGGAACAAACTTTTCAATAAAGATAACCAGTTCACGGTGAAAGTCTGGTACGTGGTGTAGTTGGATAGATCGTGGTAGGATGTTGAGGATGTGTTGGACGATGGGAAGTGGTGGGATGGTGGATGGGTTTGAATCAGTCGACACTGTAAAATGACGATGGATATTGGCGACAATGTCCAACATGAATGACAAATGATCTTTTGCCAAAAAGATGCTGTTGGTCGATTCCTCATTAGCACTAAATTCCTTCTTGACCAATACTTGCTCGAGTATCTTCCAAATACGCAATTCAAAGCAATAAGGTGTCACATTGCTATGTGCAATATTAGTATTACTCGATGTTCTCTTGTACGATGCACTCAACACATTGAATGCCCATTCCAACAAGAATTGATATTTATCAACCAATCCAGATATCTTTTCATTTAATATATATTCTGCTACATCAATTCTATAGTTTCCTAAACAAAACATAAAACAAACAAACAAGAAAGTTAATATAAATCATCATCCTTTCTCTTCATTCATTCATTCATTCTTACCCTTTTGTAAAGAAGCCATTAAATCACCCAATGTAAGTGATGATATTTGAAGATGAAGTTCTTTTGAATCTAAAGTCAAGACCTTTACATCTTGTTGTTGATCACCTTCTTGTTGTAATCCTTTTAATTGTTTAATATAATCAATTTCAAAACTCTTTTTTGTTCCTGTTGATGTATTACTATTTTGTTGTTGTTGTTGTTGTTGTTTATTTGGTGTAGTAGTAGAAGATGTACTATTACTAGTACTAGTCTTTTGTTTCTTTTGAATCTCTTTTTCAACGACTGGTTGAGGAGTTGTTGTTGTTGTTGATCTTTTAGAATCCTCTACATTCTTTCTCTTATTATCTTCTTTCTTTTTAGGTGTAGTTGGGGTAGGTAGTCTTTCCTTTCACCATCTTATATATATATATATCTAATCTATACTATACTTTATAGAATATAGTACTAAAGAGATAATATAATAATACAATCAGAAATCAGTTCTCGCTCATTAATAACTCGTCTGATTCGTTTGTCGTCTCTTTTTGTTTTTTTATTTTTAATTATTATTTTTTGGGTATTTATCATCAAAGAATGATCATCATCAAAGATGGTATTACAATTATAATTTAATTAATCGGAGAGATATGGTGGTTCATCATCATCATCATAATCAACCTCAACACTCATTTATTCAAAGATTCAAAGACATAGTTCATCAATACCCAAATAATGTAGCATTACATCAATCATCATTAACATCTAGTAATAGTAGTAGTAGTAATAGTAGTAGTGATGATATTAAATTAACATACCAAGAATTAGATAAACAATCATCATTGTTACAATCAATCATCATTGATCATATCGTCAAGGACAATAATAATAATAATAATGATAATAATAATAATGTAATAGGAGTATTAAGTGAACCATCAATTGATTTAATTGTATCACTACTTGCTATTTTAAAGACAAGTCTACATCCTAAATACCAATCCATCTATCTACCTTTGGATGCTACCAGTCTGCCAAATGATCGTTTATCATACATTATATCAAATTCAAATTGTTCAATTATACTTGTACAACATCAATATCATCATCTGTCAGAATCATCATCAATATTTATCAATAATGAAATATTAAATATATCATCTTCATCCTCTTCTTCACCAATCGATAAAAAGATACTATGTATTGATTGTTTATTAAAACAACAACAACAATTCAATGTAAATGAATTATCATCATTGTCATTATTGGATACAACAACAACAACAAGTTCATTGTTGTTGGATAGACCGGCATATTTAATTTATACATCTGGTAGTACTGGATTACCAAAAGGAGTTTTAGTATCACATAGAGGTATAGATAACTTTATTCAAGAGCAAATAAGACAGTTTCAATTGTCACCTGGTGATAGGTTACTACAGTCACTGCCAATATGCTTTGATGCTAGTTTGTCAGAGATTGGAACAACGTTGCTATCGGGGTCGACACTCATCATCCCACGATCACCAAAGGATATGGCCATGGTACGTGCATCAACCGATACATTGTTACAATGTATTCAAGACATGTCTGTCACATGTATTATGCTTGCACCTTCACTACTGTCACATCTATCACCCGACCCAAACAAACTATCAACTCTTAAAACTATAGTGATTGGAGGTGAGATATGTCCACTTCACGTCATCCAAAAGTGGTGTAAACATGTTAGATTGGTTAGTGTCTATGGACCTACTGAAACAACTGTTTGTGCATCTATACTAGTTTGTAATGATTTGTTGTTGAATAGACAAGAACAAGAAAATATAATCATTCCAATTGGAGATGCAGTTCCAAATACTAGTATTTATTTGGTTGCTTCAAAAGATGACGACGAGAAAGAGGAAGATGATAGTGGTGAATTAGTACAACTGACAAAGATTGGAGATCAAGGAGAGATTTATATTGGAGGTGTTGGAGTTGCAATAGGGTACTTTGGAAAGGATGATTTAACAAGGAAGAGATTTGTAGAGAATACATTTGCAAAGGATGGTAGCAAGATGTATAGGACTGGAGACTGGGGTCGTTTATTGGCAAATTCAGAGATTGAATTTAGAGGTAGAATGGACAATCAAATCAAATTAAATGGTCAAAGAATCGAATTGGAGGAAATATCAAAGCAATTGGATTTACACCCATTGGTACATCAATCTATTGTTGATGTTAAATCAATTAATGGTCAATCTACTTTGATTGCTTATTTAATTTTAAATCAACAACAACAACAACAACAACAACGACTACAATGTCCTCATTTAAAAGAGGATTTAACAAATTATTTAAACAAAAAGTTACCAATCTATATGATCCCCAATCATTTTATGGTGTTGGATAAATTCCCAATCAATGCAAATGAAAAGATTGATAGATCTGCATTACCCATTCCAACAATATTTATATCCTCCTCCTCCTCCCCTTCTTCTTCTCATTTAAATCAAACCGAAACCAAATTAAAACAAATATTAGAAGGAATCATGTTGATATTGATTAGAGTTGAAGATGATTTAATTTCTTTGGGATTAAAATCAATCCATTCTATTCGATTTATTGAAACATTAAGAGACCAAGGAATCTTTATTACACCAAAAATAATCTATACTTTTAAAAGTATCACCCAAATATCCAATTATATAGATACATCTCATCCAAATATCGACCAATATGAAGAACAATATTCCGAATCAGTTGCCAACTTGAAATCAATTTCTCAACTATTTTTAAATACTATTATCAATCAACCACAACGACAATCACCACAACTAAATCTTGGACAAGCCCAAAAAGGTTATATTTTAATTACTGGATGCACAGGAACCATTGGTTATCATATTTTTCAAAATATGGTCATTTCATTCTCTGATTATAAATTGGTATTTTTGGTTCGAGATGTTGACAGAGCCACTCAATTACTGATCCAAAAAGATCAACTTGGTTTTGACAAGGATAGCGTTTTATTTATACAAGGAGATTTATCACAACCAAATTTTAATCTTGATCAAACTGGTATGTAAATTAATTTTGGAATATATATTATATATATTGGTAAATATTCATATTTATTTATTTATTTATTTATAATTTCTAGAATATGAAATGTTGGTTCAAGGTGTACATTATATTATTCATTGTGCAGCTAAAGTAAATATGATTATGACATTGGATGAATCAATATCAGACAATGTAGAAGCAATGAAAAATATGATTATCTTTTCAAAGCAATGTCATGTTTTAAAGAAATTACATTACATGTCTACCATGTCAACTATATTATCAACTAGTTTGAAATGGGGGGAGCTTCAAAACAAAGGATTCATTCAACTTGAAGAGGAAGAGCCATTGGATTGTACAGACTCTACGATAATCTATGGTGGTTATGCACAATCAAAGTGGATATGCGAATATCTATTGATCAACACACAACTACCATATACTATTCATAGACCAGCAATGATTATGGATACAACCAATCGAACAACAAATTATTTGGATGACTTTGTTGCAATTTGTAAATCTATTGGACGTTATCCAAACCTTCCAAATTTCATTCAAACTGATCATACCCCCATACTTGCATTTGTTAAACAATTTTTAGAAAATATCATCCCAACTACCACAACAACAACAGCACATTCGAGTATCTACCATTACTACAACTCTTCATTTCCATTAACTAGTGGGTTCATTGGATCTCAACCTTTTCCATCAATACAAGTTAAAGAATGGAGGAAATTAATTTTAAACCAAGACTATAGTCAATTCAAGTGCTCACCAATTGGCAATCCATTAGGTTTCATTCGATACCTTTCCTTTTTAAACCAGGATGACCTAAAATTATTTACAATGATTTTGTTCCCAGGTAATTTTAGATTCAATAATAATAATAATAAACAACTACAACCACCATCATGATGAATCATCATGAATCATGTATCGTAATCCAATCATCATCCCCATTTACATTTAATGGTTAATGTAATATTAAAGTATTTGATTGATTATGGTAATTTTACAGGATACCAGGTACAAATTAATTAATATTGAGTAAATTTGGTGCAAAAAAAAAAAAGTCATGTCTCCCATAAAAATTTGAAATTGAAAAAACGAAGATTGATCATAGTATTATACAAAGAAATCGAGATACTTTTGTATTAATATCACATACATACAACATATATATTTATTTATTTCTAAAAGATGAATAATCAACAAGAAGTAAAAGTCAATGATGACGCAAAGAATGCAGTATTTTTTCAATCTGACCCCAAAGATTTAGAAGGTAGAGAACAGATAAAGGGGTACGATTTCAACAAGGGTCTCGATTATGATGCATTGTTTGAATCGTTGGTCAGAACTGGCTTCCAAGCAAGTGCAATGGGACAGGCAATCGAAGAGGTCAAGAGAATGATCAGCTGGCGTCTATCAGATGACCCAATCAAAGAGGATGAGTCGGAAGACTACCACGATCAAGAGACGCGGAAGAACACGCGTTGCAAGATATTTTTGGGGTACACGTCCAACTTGGTATCGTCGGGTGTGCGTGAGGTTATCCGTTACCTCGTGCAACACAGTATGGTCGATGTGCTCGTGTCGACGGCCGGTGGTGTCGAAGAAGACATTATCAAGTGTTTGGCACCAACCTATCTGGGCGAGTTTTCAATGCCTGGTGCCGACCTTCGTCGTCGTGGTTTGAATCGTATCGGTAATCTTTTGGTGCCAAATGACAACTACTGCAAGTTTGAGGATTGGGTGATGCCCGTCCTCGACCGTATGGTAGACGACCAGGAAAAGAAGGGGATCAGATGGACACCTTCTCGCGTCATCAACCGTCTCGGAGAGGAGATTAAAAACGAAGATTCCATCCTCTACTGGGCACATCGTAACAACATCCCTGTCTACTGTCCAGCCATCACAGACGGCTCGATCGGTGACATGATGTACTTTCACAGCTACTCCAAGCCCGGTCTCATCGTCGACCTCGTCGCCGATATCCGTGCCATCAACAACCACGCCATCTACTCTAAAAAGAGTGGTGTCATCATCTTGGGTGGTGGTGTCATCAAACATCACATTTGCAATGCCAACCTCTTTAGAAACGGTGCCGAATATGCCGTCTACATCAACACGGGTCAGGAATTCGACGGATCTGACTCTGGTGCACGTCCCGATGAAGCTGTCAGCTGGGGCAAGATCAAACTCGATGCCAAGCCCGTCAAGGTCTACGCCGACGCCTCCCTCGTCTTCCCACTCTTGGTCTCACAAACTTTTGTCAAACATTTTAAACCAAAAAATGATGAAGAACTTAAATTAAATAAACGTGATTTATTTTAAAATAAAATAAATCAAATCAAATTAAATATAATATAAATATTATAGTAATTTGATTATATATTATATATGTAAAACTTAAATTATCTTTTAATAATATTTATTTATTTGATTTTAATTTAATATTTAATTTCATGCCAAAAATGGGGTGTTGCTTGAAATTGAAACAAAAAGAGATTAAAAGTAAAGCAAAGAGAGATATAGACGAACATTATAAAACAAAGATAGATATACTACTATATTACTAGTAATATACTTATATACTTATATATATATAGTACAGATAGGAGAGAGAGAGAAATAAAAGAAAGAAAGAAAGAAGTTACTTTAAATCAGACTAGTTTGTTATTTACCTTTACAACAAAAAGTTAATCATTACCTACATTAATGTCTCAGCAACAACAAAAAGAAATAATAATGACAGATTTACCATCATCAAGTAGTAGTTCATTACTTGATGATGATGAAGAAGGTGATATTTCAAATACGACAGCACATTACTATGGACAATTTAAACCAATGTTGGATATACCTACAATGTGGAGTAAAGAGAATAAGAATAGTTGTCTTGAAGTATCAAATAGACATTTACGCGTCACCTATAAACAAACTAAAGAGGTATCAGACGCTGCTCTCATCAAGGCCAATCATCATATACCACCAGCATGTGGTATCTATTACTTTGAGATTACTGTCATTAGTAAAGGAAGAGATGGTTATATAGGTATAGGTTTATGTACAAATTCAATGGCTCATTCAAAATTACCTGGTTGGGAAAGAAATAGTTATGGGTAAATATATATAAATATAAATATTTACATATATAAAGTATTTATTAATAATATTTCTCTATCTTTTGACTTTAGATATCATGGTGATGATGGAAATTTATTTAAATGTTCAGGAACTGGTAAACATTATGGTCCTACCTATACAACTGGTGATACGGTTGGATGTTGTATAAATTTTGTAAATAATACTCTATTCTTCACAAAGAATGGTGTACCATTGGGTGAAGCAGCCAATGATATAAAGGGATTGACATTGTATCCATGCGTCGGATTACGTACGCCACAGGAATCGGTGGAAGCCAACTTTGGAGAAAAAAAGTTCCAATTTGAAATTAGTCAATACTTTAAAGAAGAAAAACAGAAATCTTTCAAATCGATTCAATCCATACCAACCACCAACGAAGAATTAATATCTACTCAACTTGTACTTGGTTATCTCATTCATCATGGTTATCCTGAAACTGTTAAATTATTTGCAAGTGCAACTGGAATTGTTGATGATACTTTAAATTCTCAATTAGATTATATTAAAAATAGACAAAGTAAATATATAAAAAAAACAAAAAAAAAAAGAAACAAACAAATAATATATATAAATATATCTATATACTAATATTATTTTCTCTCTTTTAGCAATATTGGATTTATTATTAAATGGTGAAATTGAAAAAGTGATAATTGAATTGAATCGATTGTATCCAGATTTTTTACAAAAGAGAAAAGATATATTGTTCAAGTTACAGTGTCAGAAATTTATAGAAATGATTAAACATTCACCGATTGAAGATACTATGGCATTTGGTACAAAAGAGTTGTATAGTTTTCTACCAGAGTATGAAAATAGTTTACATGAAATTTTTTCATTGATTGCCTATCAGGATCCTTTCAAAAGCCCGGTTGCTCATCTCTTGGACAAAGAGAGAAGAGAACCCATTGCCAAGGACCTCAATTGCGCCCTCTTGGTGTATAGCAACAAACCTTCCACACCCATCCTAGAAAGAGTCGTTCGTCAAACTAAAGTTGTTATGGACGAATCTGTCAAAAAGAATGCTTGTCCTTCATCAATCTTTATGAATGTAAATGAATTTCTTCAAGAATAAATAAATTTAATTAATATAATAATTATAATATTTTTTGATAAAAAAGGATAAAAACTAATGTTTTTTAAACAGATCCCTAGGTTTAATTCATTTGAGTAATTGATTTGTTTTTGATTGCAGTAAGAGACCTTGAGAGAACTATTGGCGCTCATCAATACATACCCAAGCTTTTTAAAATATCAATAGAGTTTTTATGGGAGACCAAATAAAATTGGAAAGTATTCTCGATTGATTCTCAAAAATAAATGTACCAAGCTGACTTGCAAAGATAAGGAACTTTCTCATCAATACAAATCTAAATGTTAAACAAAACTTTCTTTCTACCATCTATCTTTATAAAGTGTGGTTTCTGAAATATGCATTGACCAAACCATCATAACCATGATCGATACTTGACCACAAAACATTTTCCAATTGACAAATATACAATAGGAACATCATATAGTTCATACTTGAATATAGAGTATATATATATAATATAATTATAGATGGATCATCACTCTATGATATCTTTACTATGATCAAAATCATGAATGAATGAATCTCGTGGTAAAAATGACCTAAAAGTATTAGTTTTATCTTTTTGTTACATAAAAAAACAAAATTAATAAAATTTATTATCTGATGTTTAAAATGGTAGTAGTTTTAAAAGATAAAATCATTGGGTTGGTTGATCCAATAATGGTTTAGTTTAAAAGAGTGTCCTCAAAGCGTATTTTGGATCACATTTAATAATATTCTAATTCTTTCAATACTAAATAAATAATTTAATTTTCATCATGTCTATTATGAACTTCCAAATACCTCCACCTCCACCACCACAACCAAGTAAGATTGATTATAACACAATATTGTTACATAAATAAACCTGACTTTTTACTTTTGATTGGGTACTAATTCTTTTTTTCTTTTCTATTTCTATTTAAAAAAGTGAATCATCATCGTAGAAGACAAATACCATTATTATACCCAATAGTTGAACAAATCAACCAATTCTTTAAAGTACGAGGATTCGGATTGGAGCATTTACCAATTGTTGCATCATATTGTGATATTATATTGGGTGTTGCATTGCAATTGATGAAAATTAAATCTTATGTTGATTGTTTTTTTGGTATCATTGCTCGGTATGACTCAAATGTTGTCATTGGCCAAATCAATCTATTTGTAAAGGATTTAATCGAGACTAATAACAGCCAGACCCAAGTACACCAGAAATTGTCTGATATCATTTCTACCATTCCCAACAACAAACATGTTGACATTCTAAACAACATTGTACCATTTCTACAATTTGAAATCGATCTAATATCATTATTGAAATCAATAAGTGAATCCATGTTGAAAAAGAATTATGATTCTATATCCAAATCTATCCAAAATATAATCATCCTATTCGATCAAAATAAATCTTTTTTCAAAATTTAATAAACATCAAAATATTTGATATTAATTTATTATTTAAAACATAGAGCATGGATAGTGGATTGAGGATGGTAGATAGTGGATAGAGGACATATGGATGGTAGAGTTTAATCAGAACTAACAATTACAAAATTTTAAATTAATTTTTTCTATAGGGTAGAGTTGGAAATAACATAAAAAGTTTAATTTTTTATTATTTATTTTTATATATGTATATATTCTTGAAATGGTTTACTTTATATATATAGTAGTAGTAGTAGTATTTGATTATTAATTTTTATAATGTCGATGAGGAAATGGTTTTTAATTGTTTCCTCCAACTTTTTCCAAATCGATACCAAATCGATTTGAATTCTTTTGTTTTTTTCTCTTGGGTTGGCCTTGTCTAGATTTCATCATGTATCTTTGGCGAGTAAGAAAGATGGCAGTGGCGACAAGTGCCAATCCAACTACACCTACTACCACACCAACTGTAATTTTCCATGCACTTTCATCTTCTGTTGAAGGGTTTGACTCACCTCCAGAGGTGGTGGTAGACGTAGTGTCTCCTGAAGCGGTAGTCGAAGAGGTGGTGGTGGTTGCTCCGCCACCGGTGGTTGGAGAAGCACAGAGTGGTGTGGTGAGGCCGGAAGCAGCAAAATCTGGATCATAGAGAAGTTGGCTCCTGAAATTGCCAAAGGTCGAGATGATGGTGGCCTTTGTAGTGTAGGAACCATTGAAACTGGTAGAGGATTGGGTCATTTTGTGTGAGACTGCACGTGGCAAGGCATCAGACATGGCACGATTGATAAAACGAGAATAGACGGAACGTCCCTTGGATTGGAACTGTGAATAGACAAGTGCAAAAGATCGATTGGCATTGTTGTCAAAGGTGAGTGAGACGGGTGAGGTTAGACAGGCCGGGGCAACAGTGAGCTCGCTGTGAATCTGCAACTGATTGTCAAATGATGTAAATGCCCATTTGGACACACGAATTGTAAACTTGACGGCACCATATGTGACCGCAAAGTCGTCACCAGCAAACTCGTATGGATAGTTGTCGCCCAGTGTCCCTGCGATTGGAACCAATTGTGTAAACGTGATGGCAATATTATCGGCAAGCGCAGCGTTTGGACTGTTCTTGGAGAGGATATAAACACGACGCACTTGTGAAACCGGACTGCCATTGGTAGGGTGAGTGATAATGGCAATGTTGGACGTGACCAACTCCCAAATCTCAGTAGCAATATCAATAGTAGCCACTGTAGCTCCATTTGCATCGACTTCGACCAAACGAGACATTGAAAATTGGTATCCCTCCCCATTGCCAAAGTCCAACAATGGTTTGTTTGAAGATGACTTTATAGCAACCTTGCTACTATCATTTAATTTCCACTCACAAGCATGTCCTGTAAATCCAACATCACATTGACAAATACCTTCTACACATGTTCCTTTTCCATTGCATTGGACTTGTGAATTTGATTTTGGACATGTTATTGTTTCTAAAATAATAAAAATAAATAAAATTTGGATTAATATTATTATTATTTCAAAAAGATTATTATATCTTTCTTTCTTTTTATCTTTTGTTTTTTTTTTTACCATTTGAAAATAAAGTTGTAAGTGATTTATAATTTTCATTTGGTGAAAATCCAGGACTATTAATATCCACTCGGGTACTATAGGTAGTGTTTTGAGGTAAATTATCAAAGACACAAGAGAGTGAGGCGGTATTTAGACATTTTCTAAACCAAGTAAAAGAATCAAATGAAATCATTGCAGTATATGTAGTTTGCTCCAAAGGTATACTACTAATACTTTCTGTCCAATTTAATATAATTGAATCAAATGTTGTTGTTGTTGTTATTACTGATAATGTTGGTTCTATTTAAAATAAAAAATAACAATTAATTATCCATCCTCTTTTGTTGATTCTTTTTTACTCTCTCTTTTTTCTTTTTCTTTTTTTTTCTCTCATACCTGGAATAATAAAATAACTATTTGTATTATTTGATAGATCATCATCATTTGTTACATCTACTCTGAAATCCAAGGTTTCACCAATTTGTAAGTTTGAAACAACACAACTCGAAGCCAATAAATTGGAACATCCTGTAACAATGGTTCCATTGGCAAATACATTGTAACGACTTGTTCCTGGTACACCATATAATGTTACCCAATTAACTACAAGTTTTCCATATCCTCTTGAAAAATTAATAATTGGTGCTGTTATATCTTTTGGAAAAAAAAAAAAAAAAAAAAGTAAGTAAAACAAATGTGATTGATTGTGATATTGTTTTTCTAAATACTTTTAAAAGTTGTCATCATTCTTGAAGCAAGAACAACATAACCTTCACTTGTAAAAACAACAGTGACATTGTAAGTTGTACCATCTTTAAGATTATTCATTGTACAAGTGGCTTGAGTACATCCAGTCACATTGACACCATTCAATTGTACATAATTTCTCTTTAAAGCGGATTGAGTAGCACCTCCAAGAATCGAATAATCAATTTTAATAGATTTAGTTGTAATCGTTTGTGTCAGTGTTGGTGTATTAATTGCTTTAAAAAATAATAATAATAATCATAATTTTAGTAAATAACCTCTATATATTTAAGTCTTTTACTACTTACCAACTTGAGTTCTAACATTAACAGGACTTGTAGCTGGTCTAGTGAAATTAAATTGACCATCATAAACGGATCCAGTAATGAAATAGGCTGTTGCTGCCGATAACCCAGTCATTTGACATAGATCTACATTGTTACTACAATGTGTTTGTAATACATTATTGACATAGATTGTGTACCGTTTTGTTTGTGGATTTCCATCATAATTACTTCTTATACCAAATGATGTGGCCGTAACAAGTTGTGTAGCGATCGTAAAAAGGTTGTTTGCTATATATAGAAAATAGAAAATGTTGGTTAATATCCACAAATAAATATTTATATTCTTCTTCTTCTTCTTCTTCTTACCTGACCAAGGTATATACAGGGTGACTGGAAAAGTTAAAATGGTATTGTCATTCTCAATGATGAATGTAAATGTTGCATTGGTTCCTTGAATGAGGTATGAATAAGAAATAAGACAATCTGTATTGTTGCAGCCATAACCATTCGTGACAATAGAATCTCCCAATCCACCAACCAAATTATATGTAAAATTAACTCCTTTAACATTTGGTAGTACTTCATATGTTAAATTTACTAGTTGAATAGCTAAATATAAATAAAATATATATATATTTGTTAGAAATAATGATGATGATGATCAACGAATATTATTAATACTAAATATTTACATTGAAAAGTTTTAAAAGAAATGGTAGTAGAATTGATTTGATTGCCATTGGTTATTTTGACCAAAAGTGATTGGTCTGTATTGTCGATGAGATTGTCAATGGTACAAATCTCAAAAGTATTATTTAGCTCGCAGGTAAACGTCATACTTGGTGAGACGTTACCTACAGATGTAATGTCGATAAGATATTCTTGTGAATTGTCGCCTCCACTCAATGTCAAATTTAATGTTATCCATGTTGTATGAACATCTTTTGAATTTAAAATTGGTTCATTTAAATCTAAAAAGGGAAAAAGGGAAAATAATAAATAAATATTGTGAATCAAAATTACTTTCGATAAACTATTTATATTCGACTTACATGATGGAGTATTAATGATTTGAGTAATATTTGTAAAAGTGGTAGCATCTGTGAAAAGGATGGTAATATTATAGGATTGTTCGGGATTGAGTGAATTAAAAGTACAATCAGTGTCGTTGCAATTGGAAATGGTATCCAATTGTTGATTGAGGAAAACTTGGGTTGTGACGGGTGTGCCGTCGCCTCCTTGGACTGTATAATGAACGTCTATCGTCGTTGGTAATAATCTCGTAATGTCCAAGCTAGGTGAATTTAAATCTACAAATGGAAATAGAAAGAAAAAAGAGAGAGACAAAAAGAGAAATTAGATTTTTTTATGGTTTGAACAAAAGACAAGGCTTGATCAACGTGTTGGGGGGTTTTGATGTTGCCTTTTTCGGTCATTGCGACATTGGTGACTTACCTGTTTGGGCTTTTACAATGAAAATCTGACAAGCCAAACAAATCAAAAACACTAAAACAAACAAACTTGTAACCTTTGAGTTCATGTTTGTTTCAAAAAGGGTGGTGGCAAGATAGAGGAAGAGGGAGGGAGGGAGGGAGTGATGTGAAAAAATTAAATAAATAAATATAGATTATTATTATTATGCCTTGTTGTTGTTGTCTTCTTCTCTCTCCTTTGTCAAACCTAGCCTAGAGATGTGATGTGTCCTCCTCTCTTTTTGTTTGTGTTGTTGTTTGTTGTTATAACAACTACCTAAAACAAATAAATAAAAGGTTTCTGTAGCAAGTTTTGTTTGTTTTTGTGTTTGTTATTGTTGTTGTATCAGTGTGTTGGTTGGTTTGTCCTTGTTGTGTCTTTTTGTCTATTTTTCTCTTATTGTTTGTTTGTTTGTGTAATGCTGTTGTTGTAGTTGTAGTAGTGTTGCTTGCTAACAGTCTCTCTCTCTTGTCTTTTCTTTTTCTTTTTTTAGTTTGTTGTCTGAATGATGATGGTGTACGAAACGAGAGATGGCCAATAGAAAAAAGATGTGTGTCCAAAGGGGCTTTGAGAGAAAAAAAAAAAAAAGAAAGTGATTGTGAAGAGGGAGGGCGTTGATTGCAACTAAATCGCTTTCACCCAAGAATAAGAAGCTACCCATCACACAAGCAGGAACGGGGGGTATGTGTTGATGCGAGTTTTTTAATTTTTGTTCGGGTTTGGCTCTTGTTCCTCGCGTCAACATCAAAAAAAAGACTCCGGTCAAATCTTGGATATCATTAAAAAAAGAACAGACACCAATAAACCAAGTAAGTGTTTGTTTGTGATCAGGCTGTTGCTTTGTGTCTGTGTCTAGACACACTATCTATTGAGAGATCAATTGAAATATCTGTATCGCATGCCGATGCTCGTTTGATCAAAAGGAGAACAACACTTTTGCTTGACTGCACCTCATCCTCAATAGAGCTTGTGTTGATGGTTGGTTCGACCTGATACACAGAGACACGCCCAACAAGGTGGCTCGAGAACAGATGGGAGATTGAAGCGTTTTTTGTTTTGGTTTTTTTTTCAAAACCTAACGACGCTGTTGTGTTGGCTTTGCTAGGGGGTATCATCCCTTGTCTTTGTCGATTCAATCGATTCTGTTCATCCATCTCTATCAATTCCATACCACCTATCCTACGAACAACCTAGGTACCTTGTCCGCTTACACACAGCAAAACCCAACATACCGATATAATGGAGCATACGATACAACCACCTACCTTCCCCAATACCAACAACAACAACAACTCTACCCAAGAAGAGGAGATTATAATCATAAAGTCATTGGAGGGTACTGATCCCAAGGATATAGTTCAATGTTCGAGACTTGCATTCTCAGACTACTTTGTTAATTTCAGTCAAGTGGCAGATGACTACTTTATCTCTAGATGGAGAATGGGCATGGTAGATTACAAGTATAGCTTTGCAGCCTATACAAAGAGGGATGGGGTAATGGTTGGGTTTGTAGTATTGGGTATTGATGGTGTGAATGCATACAATTGTATCACTGGAGTGGTACCAGAGTATAGAGGCAAAAGATTGGTACAATGTATCTACCAACACGCAATCCCTATACTAGCAAAAGAAAAGAGTATTGAACAAATACAACTCGAAGTCATATCGATCAATGAAAAGGCTGTCAAAGCATACACCTCTGTTGGTTTTCATATTCATCGTCATTTGCAAACTGTTAAAGGTGACATTAAACCAATCGTATTAGAACAACTACAACAACTACAACAACAATTGACATTGGATGATGGTGCTACACAAGTTATCATTGACAATGAACAAATCAAGAGATTAGTACAAGTAAAGTATGGTGCAGATATAGATTATTCAGTCGTACCAGACATGTTGTACGCACCGCAATGGGAGGGCAAAGTAGGGTGTCTAAAGACAGACTCTGATCAAGTTGAATATCGGTACCTTCAAGACAGCAAATCATTCCTACTTGTCAAGAAACAACTTGGTCTCATTTCACAATACCGATTCGATTCATCAAGTGATGCCAAGATACTACTACAATCTCTTTGTATTGATTATTGCAACGAGACCAATCCTACACCATTTAAATGTATTACGATTGATTCACGCGACTCTTCATCCACTCCAACAACCAATGAATTATTTGGTCTATTTAATCTTCAACCTTCTTTTACTCAATTTGAAATGATTATAAATTTAAAATCATATAATCAATAATATATATATATAAATAATTAAATAACAAGGAAGTACACAAACTATTTAAAAATTAGAGTTTCCCTCCTTTTTTGATTTTTTAATTTTTTTTTTTTTTTAGTCTCTACCTACCTTTTTGAGCAGAATGAATCATTGAGTACTTCATCATCATCATCTCTTTCTATCTATCTATATATTGGTTATTATATACTTTCATATTTCATTTCTTTCTTTCTTTCTTTTACATGTATATTAGTGGTTCGATCGAAAAGATATAAAGATTGATTAAAAAAAAATAATGGCAGATGATGAGAAACCATCAGGACCATTAGAGGAGAGATTAACTCACAAGAATTGGAAATGGAAGGTGAGCGCCTATGAAGAATTGACTCAAAAGTTTAGATCTGCTGAGGATTCTACTGGTCCACTTTATAATGAATATGGTATGGCATAGATATAACTAACGGCTGCAGAGACGATTAGATATAATGAATCTTCATATTTGACTTACTCGTCTTTATACAATTTGTAGGACCAAAATTTAAGACATTGTTAGCAGATAGTAACCCAATGTCACAAGAAAAGGTATTAGATACATTGGGTGCATTTATCGATCGATGTGATACCGTCAACAAGTTTGCACCGCAATGGGTATCGGTGTTGGTCGAGAAGGGGTTTGGATCGACTAGACCAAAAGCCAAGGATAAAACAATAGAGTTGTTATTGGCAACCATCGAAGCAGATTCACCCGAGCCTGTAAACGAATCACTTTTAAAGGGTGCAACTAGTACTTCACCAAAAATATTAATTGCTTCTATCATTGGTTTAAGAGAATCTTTAAAGTATGAAAGAAAAAAAAAAAAAGAAAAGAAAAGAAAAGTATAAATAATAGCATTTGAAACTAACCTCTCTTTTGCTCTCTCTCTCTTTTTTTTAAGAACATTTGGACCAAAAATAGTACCAATTAAACCAATATTAAAACAATGTCCACCATGGTTTGAACATAGAGATAAAAATGTTAGAGATGAAGCAAGTGCATTGCTTGTTGAAATTTATAGATGGATGGGTAAAACTATATCGTCGTGGTTGGAGAGTTTAAGTGCAATCCAAATGAAAGCTTTACAAGAACAATTTGATAAATTACCTCAAGAACCTGCTGCTCCTCTTAAATATATGAGAT
Source organism: Cavenderia fasciculata (assembly GCF_000203815.1). Classification (NCBI taxonomy): domain Eukaryota; phylum Evosea; class Eumycetozoa; order Acytosteliales; family Cavenderiaceae; genus Cavenderia; species Cavenderia fasciculata. The sequence continues at coordinate 731,291 of NW_004457644.1, read as the reverse complement.
CAGAGGCTGCAAAAGCATTGGCTGCTGCTAAAGCTGGTGGTTCTGCTCAAAGTATGTAAAAAGAAACAAAAAAAAAAAAGAAATTAAAAAAAAGAACCAAAAAGACCATTTATTAATTGTATTGTTTATTTTTTAATTTTTAGAGGTTGAAGTAGAAGAAATTGATCCATATACAATGTTAAATTCAGTTGATGTATTAAAAAAGATTGATCCTGAATTTTGGACTGGAGTTGAAGAAAAGAAATGGCAAATTAGATCAGAACATATGGAAAATCTTCAGAAAATATTATCATCTGCTGAAAAGATTGAAAATGCTGATTATTCAGAATTGGTTAAAGTTTTAAAAAAGGTAAAATATTATAGAAAGATAGAAATAGAAATATATGTTATTTATTTATATTTTTTAATTTATTATTTTTTTAGACATTGGTAGATACAAATTTATTAATTGCAACAAAAGCAATTACATGTATTGGATTATTGGCAGAGGGGTTGAGAACTGGATTTACAAGTCATAGTAAACAATTTATTGCTGGGTTGTTGAATTTGTACAAAGAAAAGAAGCCTTTGATTACAAAGGCAATCAGCACATCACTCGATTCTATCGTGGCACGTTCACTCAATTTTAGTGAGACGATAGAGGAAGTGACCGTTTCGATGGCCTCCAAGGTACCACAAACCAAACAAGAGACACTCAATTTCATCTATCGTTCCATCTCGACGACACGCAAACCACAAGACATACAAAAGGTGTCCAAACAACTTGCCAAAATATTCATGGAAGCACTCAACGATACGGTAGAGTCGGTCAGAGACTCGTGTGCCAAGGCATTTGGTGCACTCGGTGGTATTATAGGAGAACGTAGTATGGCACCTTACCTCAATCAATTGGATCCAATCAAAATGAAGAAAATCAAAGATTTAATGGCTGCTTCAGCACCAGTCATTACAATGGCTCCTACTAGTGTTTCTATATCGGCAGATGAAATGGGTGCAGGTCAAAAGAAACCTGCTGCTGCCGGTGCCGTAGCTGCAGCTCCAGCACCACCCAAGAATGAAAAATTAAAAGAAATCATTTCACAAGAGATTCTTGACAAGTTGTCAAGTGCCAATTTAAAGGATCGTGTTGAAGGAACAGATGAAATTCAAAACATTATTCAATCAATGGGTGGTGATGAACTCGGTCCATACTCCCCACTCATCATTCAATACCTTCAAGAAAAACCTGGTTGGAAAGATACAAATCCTCAAGTTTCAAATAATATCATTTCAATTCTTACTATTATTATAAAAATTGATCCAAATTCTTCCAAACTTATTAATTTATTTTTTAATAGTAAGATTAAAAAAAAAAAGAAAAAAAAGTATATTGTATTTAATTATTAATTTTAATTTTTTTAGATATAATTGATAAATTAATTGATATTAAAAGTAAAGATTTGGTAAATAATTTATTAATTACGGCTAGTGAAAGTATATCACCACAATTTGTATTTTCAATGATTTATGGATACGCAGCAGGACACAAGAATCCAAAGATTACATTGGATTGTTTGGCATGGATGACACCAATGGTAGAGGAATTTGGGGTGGGAAGCTTTTTATTAAAACCATTGTTTGATTTTATAAAGAGTTGTCTCGAGTCTACACAATCTCCCGTTAAATTGGCTGCCATCAAATTGATTGGTATACTCAAGCTGGCACTTGGTCCATCGGTCATTGACTATTTGTCAGATGTAAAGAAACCACTGTTAGACTCGATTGAAAAGGAGGTTGCCAAAACCAAGGAACAAAGAGTGTCTCCACCAACACGTACTTTTAAAGTCAGTATTGACGAGATTATTCCTAGAACTGATATTAGTTCAAAGTTGAACGGTCCACTTCTCGGTAACCTTGGAGACCTCGATTGGAAGATGCGTCAGTCTGCACTGGAGGATCTCGAGCGTATTGTCATTGACGCTAATCGAAAGATTCAACCCAAGCTTGGGTCCCTCGTCACACTACTCTCCAAGGGTTGCCTCTCTGACAAGAACCAAAAGGTGGTCACTACGACATTGTCACTGATCAGTTTGTTGGCAGTTGCCACTGGAGCCACCTTTGACAAGAGTGCAAAGATCCTCTTGCCAGGTGTCGTTGCCATACTGTCTGACAGCAAAAAACCATTGCGTGACGCAGCCATCAACTGCATGAACCATATCATCGAGGGACTTGGAGTGATCGACCCATTCATGTCATCGCTGGCACAACCAATCGTACAAGATGGAGCTGTCAGTAGAAAAGAGGCATTGGGATGGACCGTTCAACACATTGGATCATTAAAGTCTGGTCAAGAAGCAGCTCATATGGTCAAACCAATCGTTGCATGTCTTCAAGATAAAAACAATGATGTTCGTTCAATGGCTGAAACCATCCTTTCTTATATTTATATTTATATTCCACCTGACCTCTTTAAAAAGGAGTTCCGTGATATTAAACCAGTCATCTTAAATACCATTCAACCAATTATTGAAAAATATTATAAAACTAAACCTCCTCCTCCAAATTCAAAAAAACCAGAAGCAATAGTTCAACCTGTTCAACCAGTTCAACCAGTTCAAAAAGTACAACCAACTACTTCTACTACATCTACTACATCTACTACTACTACAACAAATAATAGAGCTCCATCATCTTCATCATCTGCTTCATTTATAATTTCAAATGATAAAAAATCAAGACAAAAAGATCAACAACAAATGTGGTATTACCAAGATCCATCAGAAGCAGTTGAAACACTTCAAGATCAAGTATTATCATGTTTTAGTGAAGAATTTGCAAACATGATGTTTTCAGCCAATCCACAACATTCACAACAAGTAGTAGATATGTTGATACAATTGGCAGAACAAGATATGATGCCATTATTATCAGTCGTGGATGTATTGTTTCGTTGGGTTACGTTTAAACTTTTTGACATGGGTTTGACATCACTCAAGAGAAGTTTGAAACTGTTAGAGACTATTTTGGTTCGTATGCAAGCTGTAGAATATAACATGTCTGATTATGAAGCAAGTTGTCTCATACCCATCTTGGCCGAAAAGAGTGGTACATCAAATGAAACATTTAAAGGTCTCCTCAAACAATGTTATCGTCTCTTGTCTGAAGTATGTCCACCTCAATCACAATTCCGTTATACGTTGGAAGTGATTCGTTCCAATAATTGGCGTACACGTCTTGAAAGTATTACCGAATGTGGCCAACTCATCAATCAACATGGTGGCGTCTGCTGTGGTAACCTTAAAATCACTGTACCAACCATTGCCAAACTATTAAATGATCGTGAACCACTCATCAAACAACAGGTCATTCAATGTTTTTCTCAACTCTATATTCATATTGGTGAAGAAATTTGGAAATATCTTTCAACCCTCTCTCAAACTGATAAAAATTTATTATTACAACAATTTCAATCAAATCAACCAAATCAACCAAGTCAACAATCACAATCATCTCCATCAATTTCATCCACTTCATTTGGTTCAGAAGAAGAAGAAAAATTTAAAGAATATTTAGAAGAATTAAAATCATATAGAAGAGAAAATATAGATCAAACTGTGGAATTGTTGAAACAAATATCTGGTGTTGTTTCGTCGGCACAACCAGCATTGGCAGAAAAGTTTTTAAGATTCTCGGAAGAGTATTTGATGGTATTGAGTCAGCTGCTCGTATCCATCTTTGCGCAGGTATTTATGGATACATCGATCTTTAGATTGTGCAAGTATCTGATCCACACGATCATTACCATCTACTCTAACGAGATTATAGCCAAAAAGTCGAGTGTACGTTCACTCGAGACGGTCCTCACCGAATCTATCCGTTTGTTGGTTGCTCAACCCGACTCTTCACCTCAACAACAAGCCGATCTTGAATGGATCACCAAGGCACTCAACCAAGTACTCCTTCGTACACTTCAAAACAGTAACAATACCACCCTCTTTTGTGCACTTTTGGAAATGAAAACAAAGGTTGGGTCACGTCCAGGACAAGAAAAGTTTAATGATTTATTGGTTCGTTGTCTTTTACGTGCCACCAAATCACTCAAGGCACCCGGCGCCAAAGTTGACGAATTGGACATTTCAATCATCCTCTCCAAGATGAATCAATTCCTCATTCAACAAAACCTTGATGAAACCACCAAAAAGACCACCAAAACACTCACCTCTGAACTTTTAAATATTAAAGGTGATGAGTTTGCCGCTTTTTGTAGACAAGCTTATCAACAACATCAACAAAAATTCCAACCACTCTTTAATCTTTTAATCGATCTTTTAGGTGGTATTGATAATTTTAAACAATTATTTAAAATTCAAGAAAATCAAACAACAACGACAACAAAATCAATAACCAATCAACCAACAGTTCAACCAATAGTTCAAAATATTTCACCTCCTGCTATTTCGCAACAAATGAAATTTGAAGAATTGGGTATACAACCATTAAATACACCAGAGATTTTACAACAACAAAATTATACGATACCAGTTGTAAATGTAGCAAGTAGTGTTGGAAAGGATGGAAAGTCACACATGCAGACATTGATGCAAAATGTAAATAAGGAGCCAAGAAACTTTAAATGCGCAACTGTTTCTGAGCAAAAGCAAGTTCTGTCTGAGATTTTCAAAAAGGTTGGTCATCGTGATCTTACCATCGACGGCTTGTGGGATCTCTACTACTTTAAAAAACAATTTAAAGATTATGACATTACACCCAACCTCTTGCAAACTACTGGTACCTTTCAAAATTATGTCACTCGTCACTTGCAACAAATCGATAAACAACAATTGGAAAAACAACAAGAAGAAGAGGCTGAACTTACCTCTAGTGACATTAACCATTATTCTGAAAGATTACGTGATATTCAAAATACCTATTTAAATAATCAAATGCAACCTGATAGTGGCAGCGATGGTAGTGGAAAACATTCTACGGATCAAATGTCTGGTGAAAATATGGGAATCACAACGACTGGATTGAATCCAAGAAGATTATCTCAACATGAAATTAAAAGTACTACTGTCAATGCTTTAAATACTTTACATCGTATTAGAGGCCTAAGTAATGCTGGAAATCAACCAACAAATAACACTAATAATAATAATAATAATATTTCTCCACCTACTACAAATATTTCACCCAATACTACTTCTACTTCATCTACCTCGTCTACTTCTTTGGGAACACAAGATTTAACTTCAACTGTTGCTTCACTAAGACAAAGATTGGCTTTTATTAAAGAAACTTCAAAATCAAATGATTAAATAAATAATTAATTTATTATTTGTACAACATTATCAAAGAGAATAAACCAAAAGGATATCATGGTTTATTTATTTAAAGAGTTATTTTGACTATTATGATGCAGATATTACTATTACAATGGTGTGATATATTCAGATAGAACATATGAAACCAATTTTTTGATTGTGATCATTTGTAATCCATATTGAGTAGCATAATCTGGTCCTGTGTATCCCCACCAATCCCAACATCTACATATTAATAAAATAATCAATATTAGAACATTTCAAAATATCTTTTTAATAAATAATAATAAAAAAAATTTTACCCATTTGGATTCAAAGCGTTTGCAAGAGCTTGTGGATAAAGAATAATCAAGTTATTATTGTCGGCAACTTGATTGTATCCAATATTCATATAATATGTACTATTAACAAATGATACTGATTGGGTGCATCCATGAAATGCTACATGTAATGAACATCCTAAATTAATTTAAAATAATAGATAGATTAATTATATTATATTTTAAAGAATATAGATTAAAAATACGTACTTCCTTTGTTTTTTAATAATCTACATGATTGTGGAACATATGCAAATGCACTTTGGTCTAATCCAGCAAATTCATTTGTAGTACCAATTGGTAAGAATGCAGTTTGATTAAATTCAACAATCTTTTGATAAAAAAAAAAAAACAATTAATATTATTCTTTTCAACATATTAATAATTATTATTCAATGTTTCATACATTTGAAGCTAAAGAAGGAGTATTTGAAGCAGGGAATAAGAAGCCATACAAATGTGATAATAAATTAAAAGTTGTATCATAACCACATTGATTGATCCATGGCCACCCGAAATAAGTACAATTGTTACCATAGGTTTTAGTTACAATCGAGTGTTCTGCAGGTACATTGTAGACACTCTTGATTGACCAAAATGGTACAAACTTTGAATAATATTCCTCTAATTTATGGACGGTACCTGGACGAATACTTGAATCATATTTACCAGAGAATAGGTATACTCTTTGACGTGCAAGATTGTCAGTTGAATCAATTGCAAAGGTACGTTCAGCATGCTCAGTATAATTTAATAATTTTGGTATTGAAATTAATGAAGCATTATTCATACATTGTTCAACTGCTATATCTGCATTTCCTTGTCCGCCTAAATAAATAAATAAATAATTAAATTAATAAATTAATAAATTAATAAATATTATATTATAGATTTACAAGTTATAATACAATACAATAATAAGGACCAGCAGCAATGATGGCAGCACCTTTAATAATCGATGAAAAGGCCATGTGAAATTGGACGGCGAAAAAGCCACCCGAAGAAAATCCAGATATGCTGATCTTATCCTTTTCGTCAAGGAATGATGTTGATCCATTTGCAAATATGCAAGTAGTGAATTGATTGATAATACAATTTAATGCTATAAAGTAAATAATTAATTTATACATTTTTTTTAAAATATAATAATAATAATAATACAAGATAGGGCTGATGATGAAAGGTTGTTATTGTTAGTTAGTAGTGGGGGGTGATTGGTATTTATACTTTTCTGTCGGTTGGTGAACATCGGGTAAATACTTACTCTTTCTTTTTGCTTTGCTTTGCTTTGCTGTTGATATTATGCTACCATGATGATGGTTGTGGTTGATGATCATTGTACATACAATGGGTCGACCCAATCTTAATCTATGAACCAGCAACCGGCAACTGGGAATAAAAAATCTACCATCCGACAGACATCAATCACAAAGATGGTTGGGTGATCTATAAATAGCTGTTATTGGTTGGTTTTGTTATACAACAATAACGGGTCGAAATATTTTACGTTAGCTTCTTATCTACGCTGATCGTTGACCACTGACTGAGCTTGATGTCACCTGATGATAGACAGGTGCGCACTTGCAATGGTATATAAAGATGCATCTTGTCCTTCTTTGTCTATTTAAAGTTACAATGAAATTGAACGGTTTAATAGTGTTGTGAAGTTGACTTTTACTTAATTAGTTAACCTACGAACACCAACCAATCACAAAAAAGAAAATTTAAACTTACTTTATTATTTTAACAATAATGATTTGACTTTTAGACCAAGGGATCACCATTCACTAGGATTCTATCACAATGGTTGATTATTTAAACTTTAAATAACTCTCGTTCAGTCTGCTTAAATAGATATAACGATCCAAAGCGCTATCTACTAAGACAAAGATTGGTTTTTATCAAAGAAACTTCAAAATCAAACTATTAAATAAATAATAAAATTATTGATTTTTGTACAACAAATAATAATAATATTGGTTCCTTTTCTTTTTTATTTATTAAAATGAGAATAGATTGAATGATAATTTGAGGAATATAATAAATAGATGGAATGAGAGAGGATAGTTAAAAAGGTAATGATGATTCCAAGATGTCTTCCCCAACCACGCATGTTAGGATTGGCAGTACCAAATGCAACGTAAATGATACGACCAACTGTGAGTAGTGATAGTGATACAATTAGATAGATGGTGTTTGCATTTTGAAGCTCTAGAATGGCCGATAGAATGGCAATCAGTGGAATGAATTCATTAAAGTTGGAATGTGATCTAATAGCTGCTATCAACCTATTGTATTTATGAACATTTATAGGACCACTATCATTGCTGATTATTAATTTATTACTATTATCATTTTCTTCTTTTTTATTATTATTTTTATCTATGTTGACCAAACATTCAATCAATTGTAATGTTCCATCACCTATATTAATTTGATGTCTACTACGTTCTTTTACGACCCACAGTGATAGATAGATGTAATAAAATCCCCATATCGCTGAAAATGTTCCTAGTATTTGTAACATTATAAATTTCTTCTTCTTTTTAAAAATGATTGAAAAAAGGAAGGGTTGGGCCAATCAAAACAAAATTGAATTAATTCAATTTAAAGTTTTATTTTTTTTTGAAGAACAACCTCTTTTACGTATTCATTCCCTTTTTTGAAACAGTTTACAAAAGATAACAGATAAAAAGAGAGATAGATTTTAATTGATGAAGATTATGTCTAATGGTAAGAATATACTTTGATATTAACTATTGCTCTTATCCTTTTCTATGAAGGAAGGGCCAAATTTGGGGATTGGTCAACGATAGATAGTATACACTGGAAAATACAGTAATTGATTACCAATCATAATCCACAGGTTCAATATAGGTAGATCTATCTTTGAAGATGAACCAATTATAAATCATCCTATATTGAACCCAGAGGATTATGATTTGGTGAGAGTCAATTGGACCGAATGAATGAAACAATACAAGATTCTCTTTTTAATTAATTAAACAATAATAAATTTTCTTTTCTTTATCAATATTATTTTTAATTAATTTTAATTATTCGCCAAGACAAAAACAATTTTTATCAACTAACTATATTTGTCGTTATTTTTTTCATATATACTCGAGTTATAGAGATAGAGATAGAGTATCTCAAAGACCTCAGAGAAAATGTTTAACCCCAATCAAAAGTGTATGTATGAATAGTGATCTCTTTATATCTTTCTTTCTTATTAAACTCTATTATTTGTAACTTTAGCTATTATTTTGCTAAAGACGGGTGAAACGATTACACATATACCTCCGTCACTGGAACAGTTTTTTGGATCAAAGGAAGCTATGCAAAAAGCAAAGGATACTTACCTCAAGACAGTGTTACAACTCGTTGATAACCCATTTATGAAATTAGAGCAACAAACAGCACATCCTGATGCAATAATGTAAAGAAGTTCACGACTTGATAACATGGTTTTTGGTGATGGACCTCCCTCGGGTATGAACCAGATGACATTTAGGAAAACCTTTGCAGTTAGACAAAGAGCAAAAGCAATAGATCATATTCAAAATCCTCCACCTATTCCACACGGAGCGGTCGAGGTAACAAAGGATGGAAAAACTGTCCCTTGGCCTATGACTACTGGAGGAGGATTTGACCCATCCATGGTAGTATGAAATTAGAGCCATTGGATTTACCAAAACAAACCAAAGATGGTAAGCCCCTCTCTAAACAACAACTACTTCAACAACAAAAACTACTTGAGCAACAACAAATTCTTCCACATGAACTTCAACTCATTCAAAAACAACACACTCAACAACAAAAACAACTTCAACAACAACAACTGATGCAGCCACAACCAATTACTACCTCTTCGCAATTGGATATTGGGGGGTTATCTTTGGTACAGCCACAACCAATTACCTCTTCACCATCTTTTATGTTTGGTGCTAGTAGTAGTAGTAGTAATATACCCCTTTTGGTTAATCCTTTTCAACATATTAAAGATCAAGAGGAGCAAAAGCTTAAAGAAGAGTTGGAACAAAAAATTAAAGAAGAATTGGAGCAAAAAATGAAACAAGAATTTGAAGCAATGAAAAAGCAAAACGAAGCTCTTTTACTCTTGAATGATCAACAAAAACAAACTATTCAACAACAAAATGGTCAGATAAAGAAAGATGGTTCTGAAAAACAAAGATTACAATCACGATTTGATGCACTCGATAAACAACATCATCTCTTGCAAGAACAAAACAAAGGATTACAATCACGATTTGATGTACTCGAAAAAAAAGCCACTCAACAAACAAAAGGATTACAATCACGATTTGATGAACTCGAAAAACAACATCGACACTTGCAAGAACAAAAGAAAGGATTACAATCACAATTTGATGTACTCGAAAAAAAGGCCATTCAACAAAATACAGCATTACAATCACGGTTTGATGTACTCGAAAAACAACATCAACACTTGCAAGGTGACAATTTGGAAGAGTTGGATTATAAAGAACTTCAAACGTTGGTAGAGACTAATCAAAAGAGCCTTCCTAAATTCTACCAACAATTGATGGCAAAGGTAGACAAGCTTCAAAAAGAGAAAAGAAATTTGGAAGAACAAAAACTCTGTTCCATCTGTCTCGATAATCCAATCAAAGTTGTTCTTTCACCTTGTGGTCAGTTGCTTGTGTTTACCTTGCTCAAAGAACCTAAACTTGAAAACTTGTCCAATTTGTTGTCAAACTATAAACTCTAAAATTGAGACTTTTTATTAACATCATTGGAATGGAAACAAAATAATATATATGTAACAAATAAATCATAATTGTAAATATACCTGAAAGAATAATAAATGAAGAGGAATGAGGGGATTAATTTTAGATAGAGATAATAAAATATTCATATCACATGTTCTTTTGAAATGATTTAAAAGATTAATTTTATTGTTTATATTTATTATTATTTGTACAATTAATGTTAATCATCATGATCATTAATTGAAAGAGAATTACTACTATAATAATTTGTACTTTTTATACTATATCAATAGCTTCTCTCAAAGTAAGACGATCTCTATCGATTTCATCCATTAGAAATATAGCATGATCGATAAAGTTCATTCGTCTGTGTTCTTCTTTGAGAACTTTAACTTTATGGTTTCAAGCTCTTGGTTGTCGGCAAGCCAATCTTCATAGTACATTGGAAGGATACGTGGTTTGGAATGGCAGCAATGTTGGGCATACATAACATAGTAGAACTTCATCTCGGTCCAGTTACCGTCTCCTTCATCATAGTCTTCTGGGTCAGTGTAGGTGGAACGATAGTTGGAAGATTGGCATCGGAGATCGATCAAGACCGTATTTTCGAGAGTATAGTCCTTCAATACGTTGAGTCGCTCGGGAGAGGCGGCAGATGGATGATGAGTAATGTGTCGTTCGTGTGGAGGAACACCTAGAATGGCACGGGTGTACCAACTGCGACCCTTTTGAAAGAAATACAAAAGAACTAAAAAGATGAAAGAGATTTCTTTCTCTCCTTCGAGCGATCGGGTTCGTCGGCTGGCACCAGGTTTGGTCGAGTCATAGGCGGTTTTCAGATCCTCAAACATAGAGTACTCATCATAATACGATTCAAGTTGACTGTCTGTCGGATCAGGTTGGAAGAATCCTTCGATGAGGTAATGGATATCAAATGGTGACCATTTTGCCGAGGTGTTTACCTCGAGGCAAGTGATACGGACATTCATTTTCGTGTAGGTGATCGAGTTGTTGATTCTATCGACGCTGGCCATACAATGTTCCTTGCTGTCAAAACGGAGTCGTATCTTTAGGACGGCACACAAATGGCCTTGGTCATCGTTCAATTCAATGAGATAGTCCTCATCGATATCGTAATCACCAATCTCACCATATTTTAACAAGTGGGTACGTTTTGTGCTCGCGGCTCGTTTTTTAAAGAAAAGAGCGATTTCCTTTGACCTGTAAAAGAAAAGAATTAATATATAGTAGTGAGATTAATTAATAGTTAAATAACATACTGTTTACAGATAAAACATATACAATTTCTTTTATATTTACCATGATAATAATGGAATTGACCGTGACCATATATTTGACAATGATCGCAAATGGGACCTTTCTCAAATGCTGCACAAGTTTCAAGATAGGTAGATAGATTTCCATGTGGTGCACCCTTTCTTGACCAATGGAGTGTCATTTTTAAATAATCACTCATTTTTTAATGAATGTAAATAATGAAATTGATTTGTCATCTATAAGAGTAGTGGTATTTATAAAGAACAACAGGTAAAGGTAGTAGTATAGGTCTTTATGATGGCACAAATCAATAAGTGTTGTACATTTGAGAACATGTTTGTAATCAATGACATTTGTCAATTTGATTTCACCAACAACCATAAATAACACTGAGGAATAAGTTGGAAAGAAGAGATTACACAAATCAATAGGTGTTGTTCATTTGAGAACATGTTTGTAATCAATGACATTTATCAATTTTAATTTTGATAATTCACAAACTCAAGATCTGGGATATTTCATCTTTATCATGTTTTCATAAATAGATTTTGATTGAATAATAAAAATATGTCAAGACGGATCGTATCTTCTTTTCATCTCTAGAATTTTCTTATTAAAAATCAAAACTGTCCCCCAATAAAATGAATACTATTTTATTTTTTATTCTCGTATATCTTGGATCGGGGAGCGCGACTATTTTCGGGTCGTGGTGAAAAGGGTGTAATGGGCTCTTCAATTGCGGATCGAACAATAAATCGATCTTTCCAATTTTTTCATGGAATTCCAATTTGGGCCAAAAACTTTTCGGGTCGTTATAGTTTTGTCACTTTGAGCCGTCATCAAGATTGTTTGGTCGAGCGGTCTAAGACGTCAGTTTTAGGCACTGATCCTCCGGGGCGTGGGTTCAAATCCCACAGCAATCATCGTTTTTGCTGCCGCTCAGAACGCTGCTGATTGTTGCATCTCCATTTTTTTTTTTCGGGTCGTTATAGTTTTGTCACTTTGAGCCGTCATCAAGATTGTTTGGTCGAGCGGTCTAAGACGTCAGTTTTAGGCACTGATCCTCCGATCGCTGTATCTGGGTTTGTAATCGTCTTTCGGCAACCAATCTATTTGAAACATATAATCGTCTGATGCCATCTTTTTTGATAGGGGTTTCGTCGTCATTGTGATGAAAATAGAAAAATAAATAAAAACACCCTTTTTTTTTTTTTTTTTTTTTTGATATTAAAAAAACAATTTACAATTTCACTCTATTCATTATTTATTCTTTTCTATATTTATATCTATATATTACAAAGAGAGAGAGAAATGAGATTAATTACAGTAGCAACTTGTAATTTAAATCAATGGGCATTAGATTTTAAAGGCAATCTAGAAAGAATCATAGAATCTATTAAAATTGCAAAATCTAAAGGGTAACAAGAAATCTAATCTAAATCTATATATCTCTATCTCTTTTATCTATCTCTAAACCCTCTTTTTTTTTTAGAGCAATATATAGATTAGGACCAGAATTAGAGATACCAGGATATGGATGTGAAGATCATTTCTATGAACAAGATACAATGTTGCACAGTTGGCAATCATTGATGGCACTGTTAAAGGACCCCGAGTTGACAAGAGACATTATTGTAGATGTTGGTATGCCAGTGTTGCACAAGAATGTTCGATACAACTGCCGAGTCATTCTCAGCGATCAAAGGATCGTGATGATTTGCCCCAAAAAGGCATTGGCAATGGACGGCAACTATAGAGAAAACAGATGGTTTACACCGTGGTTAAAGTCCCGTACCACCGAGATCTTTCCACTACCAAAGGTGATTGCCGACATTGTTGGACAGACAACGTGTGTGATTGGAGATGCTATTATCGCGACTCGTGACACTGCCATTGCCAATGAAACGTGCGAGGAGCTTTTCCTACCCAACAGCCCACACATAGAGATGGGATTGGATGGTGTCGAGATGATTGCTAATGGTAGTGGTTCACATCACCAACTGCGCAAGTTAAAGCAACGTGTCGATTTGATTACATCAGCAACAAGCAAGAGTGGAGGTATCTATCTATATGCCAATCAGCAAGGATGTGATGGTGGACGTCTCTACTTTGACGGATGTTGTATGATCATGGTCAATGGTGAGTGTGTTGCACAAGGTAGTCAATTCTCTTTGGTCGATGTAGAGGTGATCACTGCAACCATCGATTTGGATGAAGTGCGCAGTGCACGTGCATCGTTTATGAGTCGTTGTGCTCAGGCAACTCTTACCAAAGAATTTCCCCGTGTACTATGTGACCAACACTTGACCACATACAAGGGATCAGCTTCACAACCCATCCCCATAAAGTACATCACCCCAGCCGAAGAGATTGGATTTGGACCAGCATGTTGGTTGTGGGACTACCTCCGTCGTAGTGGATTGGGTGGTTACTTTTTGCCATTGAGTGGTGGTGCAGACAGTGCAGCCACAGCAGCCATTGTCGCCATCATGTGTCAATTGGTTGTGTTGGATGCTGGCAAGGGTAACCGACAAGTGATTGCCGATGCACAAAGAATTGCAGGTGCCGGTCCAGACTATATCCCCACCAATGCCAAGGAATTTGCCAGTCGTATCTTTTACACTGCCTATCTAGGTACAAAGAACAGCTCAGACGAGACTAGAAAGCGTGCTGCCGAGATTGCAGCCGACGTTGGTGCCGTCCACAAAGAAGTTGATATTGAAGAAGTGACTACAGCCTTTGGAAGCATGTTTGGACAGGTATCCAAGAACCAACCACGTTTCAAGGTACATGGTGGAAGCAATCGTGAGAATCTAGCACTCCAAAACGTCCAAGCACGTAGTAGAATGGTTGCATCTTATCATTTGGCATCACTCTTGCTTTGGGATCATGGAAGAGAAGGCAGTCTACTCGTGTTGGGTAGTGCCAATTGTGACGAGTCACTTCGTGGATACATGACAAAGTATGATTGTTCATCGGCCGACATTAATCCAATTGGAGGTATTAGCAAGAATGATCTTAGAATCTTTATAGAATGGGCATCACGCGAAAGAAATATTCCATCGATTGCCCAAGTACTCACAGCCACACCAACCGCCGAACTCGAACCAGTCACCAAGGAATATGTACAATCTGACGAGGCCGACATGGGTATGACCTATGACGAGTTGTCAGTGTTTGGTAAACTTCGCAAGATTCACAAGTGCGGACCAGTATCCATGTATGAACGTTTGGTCAGTGAATGGAGTCATCTAGAACCACCAAAAGTAGCCGAAAAGGTCAAACGATTCTTTTACTACTATTCCATCAATCGTCACAAAATGACAACCATCACTCCTTCGTACCATGCCGAAGCCTATTCACCAGATGACAATCGTTATGATCACCGTCCCTTTTTATACAATACAAAGTGGGATACCCAATTTGCTCTCATTGATGAATTGGTTCAACGTTGGAAATCAAATCAATTAAAAGAAAATTCAGATTCCGACTCTGATCCCTCTCATACAAATCTTACTCCTCCAGTTATGCCTCTTGGTTCAAGTACTGGTACTTTAATTGATAGACATTTATAAGAGAAAAATAAAATAAAAGATTTAGAGATTTCTTTTGTTTATTTAGAATTTTGGTTTTAAATTATTATTAGTATCAGCATAAAGTAATAAGATACCATAATCTCTTGGATCTTGAAAGAATGGATTTTTGTTTAATTTTTGTAATGCATGATCTTCTTCATTACCAAGACAAAAATGCATTACAAATGGTAAACTTTTAATTCCTGGTAACAAAGGAAAATATCTATCAATTGGATCAGTTTTTGATAATCCAATAAATAAATATTCAACTCCCATCTAAATAGAAAAAAATAGAAAATTATTAGACTTTTTGATTTCTTTTTTGTTTTTGTTTTTCTATTTACATTTAAACAATCATTATGAACAAATTTTAATAATTCATAAAATAAAGAATATTCCAAAGGATCATTAAAATTTTCAGTTGAATAACAACCAAATAATTGAAAGAAATGATTTGGATTATTTTGTTGTTGTCTTGTATTTCTTGATGTAATTTCATCAACCAATTGATTACTATTACCACGAATTTCATTACTTGATAACATTGATGGTGTAAGATTAACCAATGTTGAAACCTTGTTTTGATCCCAAATACTAATTGATGCTTCAATCATTTTATTATTTTCTCCTATAAAAAAAATCAAATTAGTCTAATTTCTTTTATTTTATTTTTTTTTTTCTATTTTTTTTCTATTACCTTTAAATTGAGCAAAATAAGAATGTTTATAAAATTTGTTAAATAATAATTCATCAAATTCAACAGGGACCATTTCATAATTTTTAAAATGAATATCAAATTTTTCCTTTACCAAATGACAATCTCTTTCTTTCCAAATTTTTACTCTTTCATCTCTTTGTGGTTCTATAAATGGATGTTCAACCCTCCAAGCATGTTGTACTTGTTGAACCATTTCCTTCATTGATGTATTTTTATAAAATCTATCCATATTCTCGTTGGTAATACTTGTTGAAGTATAAGTGATTGGTTTTAAATCATAATGTTCCATAAATGTTAGCGTTGCCAAATCTGTTAATCTTTTTAATATACTCAAACTTCTATATTCTGGATCAACAATTGCATCAAAAGGATAAAAAAATAATCTTTCAACTCCATTAATTTTTAACCTTTTTTCAGCAAGACAAAGACCACCAATTACTTTATTTGTAATATCATCTTCTGCTACCCAAATAAATCCATTTTGTGTCATACTTCTTCTAATAGAGTAATCTAAAAATAATTAAATAATAAATAAATAGAAAATTATTTTTTTTTGGTTAATAAATCTATTTTGTTCTATTTGTTTTTTGTTAAATTTTTTACCATCACAAAAAGAATAAGCTTGTAAAGAATGAAAATCACAATTATTTGGTAGTCTACTTATTCTTGAAAGAAAATCTTTATCTTTGGTTTTATATTCTCTAATTACAATATTTTCATTCCTCCAAATTAATCTTCCCATTGTTTTTTTTGTATTCTGACTTTTTTTTGTACCTATGGTTTTAAAAATAATATTTTTAATATATTTGTAATAAATTGATTTATAAAAATAATAAAAACACAAGATTACAATTTATTTATTGTTTATTCATTTTTTTTGGTTGATTGATCCTATCTATTATATTATAAAACCAAGCATTATTATCCTCTTTCATTAGTTGTTTGAATGATTTTTGATTATTGAGTAAAAGAGAGGAGGAGGAGTTGGAGACTATTTGTTCAGAAGAGATCTTTCACCCACTCTCTCTCTCAACCACTTAAAATAAAAAACAGACGTTACATATCAATCATATAAGAATGTTCTATCAAATCTTTACCTTTATATAATGATATTTGTTCGAGATATTTATTTCTTGAAGCTGGCTGATAAAAAAAAATAATAAACGGGTTTAAAAGGGAAAAAATAGTAGATAATATTTTGATGATGTTGATTTTTAAACAAAAGTTATAGATGAATAATAAATATTGTTGATAAATTAAAATCAAAAAGGAATTTGATTTGTTTACTCTTATTACTGTTGTGTATTCCTTTATTTTTAGTAATTTTTGCATTAAAGAGACATAACATTCATCCAACCTTCCCCACTAACGAAAAGAGAATGATCCAAACAAGAATAAAATTTATTTATATAGTAAATAGATGTATTAATAGGATTTCCATCCTCATCTTTAATTTATCATTGATATTGACCATCATTGAAAATCCTCTACACTCTTACCAGACTGGTATCCATAAACTTTTAACCAAAGAATTGATCAGAATGGGGGTTGGGGTGCAGATATTCCTAATTTGACTACCAACCACACCTACCACTCTCTTTCAATTAACATGAATTACTTTTGATCACTAGTAAGGGTTAGGGTTATTAAATGTATATTATCTTAATCCATTGTTGATTCGATTGCGATTGAAAATACAATGATCGACCGATCGATCGGGTTTTCTCTTTCTTTTTCTTTATCTTTTTTTTTTTTTTTTTTTAAATTTTAATTATTATTTTTTTTTTGTTTTCTTTTATTTATTTAATTTGAAGTTTAAGAGCAATGTTTACAGCAGCCAATTCAGTAATCAAATAATTAAAGACATAGGGGACAGCCACGGGGACAGCATCATCAACCTTGCAATCGATACAAGTGGTATGATTTCTAGAGTCGGTTTGACCGGATGGTTTGGTGGCGACGGTGAGGGTGCTACCACAGTGTCTGCAGACCATCATAATGTGGAGATCTGAAGATTTCATGAGACGATCGTTGAGACAGAAAGAGGTACCATGAGCCAGCATTGAATCACGTTCCATTTCACCAAAACGAATACCACCACCAATCTTACGACCCTTGACGGGTTGTCTAGTGAGGGCGTTGACCTTACCGGTGGCACGTACTTGGTATTTATCCTTGACCATGTGACGAAGACGTTGGTAGTAACAGACACCAAAGAAAATATCGGCGTGGAATTCCTCGCCAGTGGTACCGCTGTACATTGGCTCATTGCCGTAATAATTGTAACCGGCCTTGGCCAATTGTTCACCAAAGAATTTGACGGCAGTGTTTTTTTCGTCAAAGCTAAAGGCTGTACCTTGTTGGAAGATGCCATTGACGGCACCAGCCTTGGCGGCCATGATTTCTATAAGCATACCAATAGTCATACGAGATGGGAAAGCGTTTGGATTAATAATGACATCTGGCTTGAGACCACTTTCAGAGAATGGCATATTGATTTCTGGCCACAACTGCGACAAAACACCCTTTTGACCGTGACGAGAGGCAAACTTGTCTCCAATGACTGGGTTACGATCGAAACGATACTTGACGGTAAACTTGGTGACAGTACGTGGGGCATTCATAGAGGTGAGGTTACCAATAATCTTGACCTCTTCAATCCAAGCCTCTTCCTTGGACTTTATCATTTCAACGACTTGTTTGCCATCGAGTTCATTGACAAAGGTGTAGAGTGGTTCGTGACCAGTGACATAACGACCTACATGTGGGAGACCGTCAACATCGAGGTATTGATCGAGACCATCGGTTTGATAGTCTGGACGAGAGACAGAGGTACGACCAGTTTGAGCTCTGAGTTTACCTTCGTCCAAATCGTAAAAGACAGTCTTGTAGACCGATCCATGACCAAAACCACGTTCATACGAAGACTTGTTGATAATCATAGCGTCTTCCATATCGTAACCAGTGTTTGAAATGACGGCAATGACAGCGTTACAACCGTGGGGGTAGTCGTTGACATGGTATTTGCTTTGATTGATGGTACGTACGATAGGCTTTTGTGGGTTTTGAATCTTGAACAACTTGTTATCGGCACGGTAGGCATAAGAGTGCATGGGGGTACCCATAGTCTGCTTGGCCATTTGACATTGATACATGTTACGTGGCGATTGATTATAATCTGAGAAGGGGGTCAAATTGGCAACGACAGAGAGCATGGCAGTTGGACTGAGCTCAACGTGTGTAGTAATACCCTTTTTAACCTCTTCGGGGTAGATGGCAATATTCATGTAGAGTTGTTCTTGTGGTCCAATCAACTCTTGTTTGCCAGACTTGACATTGATGACGGGACGCATAAAACGTGCACCAGTCGAAAACAACGAGATACCTGGGAATTGTCCACCAACAATACCTGGTCTATTCTTTGGTGCATAGGCAATCTCTAGCGTACTTGGTACATTTTCATGTCCAACCGATCTAAGATAACGTAATGTATTGACCAATTCATCACATGTATCTTCGTCGGCCATACCAATCAAACGTCCATTAAATGTAACTGGCAACGATCCCGGTCTAAATGTTGATGTTGTCTCTATTGATGTTACTCCATTACTTAATAAAAATTTGGTCAATGTTAAATTTGATTCAAGTACTTTTCTTTCTTGTAATGGATCTTTTGTAATCTAAAATAGAGAAAAAGAGAAAATTAGAATATATAAATATTCAGAATATTATATATGTTTGTTATTATTTTACATACTAAACAATTTGAAGACAAATGATTTAAAAGACCACATGGAGCACCATCTGGTGTATGTACTGGACAAAGGAAACCAAATGATTCTGGCATCAATTTACGAATAGATGAAGTTTTCATTGTTGCAAAAAAGGCACCTCTATGTATCGATCTAAAATGTGAAATATATCTAAGGAAATTTAATTTTTCTGCAATAATTGTAAATCCTGATGTCTAAACAAAAATAAAAATAAAATAAAATAATTAATAAATATTCATTCTATATCTTTTTTGTTTTGATTTTGTTTTTAAATTTATATTTACTTGTTGAACATCTAAACCAGAATTTGAAGCAAGATTACCAGTAGCCAAAAAAGATTCAAACTTTGGACCGATAGCACCAGCACGATCAAAAGATTTCTTTAAAATTGCTTCATGATTTGGATTTTTGCCATTCTTTTTCTCAATTTCTACACCGTGTAGGAAATGGAATCTAACAGTCTCTAAATATTCTTGTAATCTTTCCTTTAACATTGAACAGAATAAATGTCCTCCCAATAATACTTCATGGAATGATGTAGCATCAATATTATCACAATCTGATTTTCCTTGTACTGATGAATATAATTTTTGTACCATTAAACTAAAATAGAAAATAAATAAATAAGTATGTTTACTATTTCTTTTTTTTTCTATTTCTTTTCTATTTTTTGTTTCTTTACCAAATTAAATTAAATTTATCTCTCCAATTTGGTAAATGAACAAGGATATAATTATTGATCATATATTCTGCGATTTGGCGATTAGTAAAATTATCTGGAAGGAAAGCTTTGTGACGGAAACGACTGCCGAGATAATCGAGAGCTTCGGCTTGGGTGTTGACGTGGTCGATACGTTGCTCACGGAGCATGAGTTCGATACGATCTGTAAGGAAGGTGTTTTCAGTGTCACCTTGGACAACGTGTTGGTAGATTTCCTTGTCGGTGGTGTCACCGAGGATGCGGAGGAGCATGGCGACTGGAAGGAAGTATTCGTGACGCTTGTAGAGGAAACGGTAGGTGACTTGACCGTCGGCCAAGTAGTGGAGTGCGTTGGTCATCGATGTACGATCGGGGAGGACCGAACGGATAGTGATACCATACTTGGTGTACCCGGGACCTCTGCTAGTCCAACCCTTACGTTGGAGTGCGACGGGATGGTTGCCCTTGTTGGCAACGAGCATACGGATGAGCTTCTCATTACCGTTGACGACAAAGTAGCCTCCCATCTCCATCGCCTCCTCGTGGTTGGATACGAGCTCGTCAGGTGTCAATCCCTCGAGATGGCACAAACGCGAACGCACCATAATAGGCAAGTTGCCCAACGACACTGGCAACTCGAGTGGAGTGCTGTCGCCGTGCTTGTATATCTGCACGATACCACCCATCGAGCCGGCATACGAAATACCCGCTTGACGTGCTTCATCGGGGTACAGCGGCTTGTTGTCTGCCTTGAATGGTTGCTTCACCTCGATGCTCTTAAACTTCATGAACCAGTTCTTTCCTTCGCCGTCTAGATTCTTGATGTAGGTGGGTGTCTGATTCTCACAGATCAATCCCAAGCCATGTTCTACAAAAAAGTTGAACGAGTCTATATGTGGCTGTACAAGCTTTTGTAACTCTGCTGATCCTTCTTGATCTGATGTCTCTTTAAACTTTGCCATATTTAAAAGTAAAGTAAATATATATAATATAGAGAGAGAGAAATAGGATAGTAGTTAAACTACAACAACTTGATTGTTGGTGTTGAATCAAAAAGTTGAATGAAAAAAGTACCGAAAACGAATCACCCCTCAATAATGAAAAAAAAAAAATTATCAAAAAAAAAAAAAAAAAAAAAAACGAACGAGACGAACAAACAAATATAAAATGAAAAATCATTGAATCGTAATATTTATCTTATTTGTACAAGTAAATAATAATTTAATAATATTTTTTAACAAACTGATCGGGGGAAACCAAAATTTTTTTAAATTTAAAAATTATAATATATTTTTTATTTAAATATTCTAATACCTCTAAATAATAAAAATAATTATTTGATAAAATTTTTAATTGTGTTTTTTAAAAGTTTGGATGAATAGTGATCTCACAGTTGTTGTTGTTGTTGTTTGTTAGATAAAGCTTTGAGATTATGATTATCTTTGATATTTGTAGATAATGCAAAATACAGATATTTTAAATCAAAGTAATGTTTTTTTGGCAAACCACACCGAAACGAAAAGTATGTTTGTCAAAACGAATCATTCTAAAGCAAGTTTTTTTAAGCAACGAGATAAAAAGATAGAAGTAATAAGAAGAGGGGGAAAAAGAATAGGAGTATCTATCACCATCCATACAATCAATCAATCAATCAATCAATAGAACTAATCAAGTAGCTACTAATTACTAGATAAACCTAGAATAATAAAAAATAGAGTAGAGAATGCCAAACTTTTCATGTGACGGTTGTGGAGATATTTTAAAGAAACAACAAGTAGCACCTCATATTTGGCGTTGCCGGTATGCTACATTCTCATGTATCAATTGTCGTCAAGTGTTTACAAACAAGGAATATCAAATTCACTCGGCTTGTGTAACAGAAGAAGAAAAATATCATGGTAAATACTTTAAAGGTATGTTTATTATAAAATGATAGAAAGAATCTGAAAGAGAGAAAAACTAATACTTGTTGTGTGTAGGTCAAAAATATGATCCAACCAAAGAGAATGCAAATAATAATGGAAAAATAAAAAATAATAATAGTAGTGATAACAACAACAATAGCACAATCAAACAAGAAAATAGTAATGGTAATGGTAATCACAAGAGAAAAGCAGATCAAGAAAATACATCAATCAAACAAGAGGAACCATCAACCATCAAGAAACAAATCAAAATTGAAAAGGATGAAAAGGAGGAATCTAAAGTTTCAAAAGCAGTAACCAAAACTGATGATAGTGATAGTGATAGTAGTAGTAGTAGTAGCAGTTCATCATCATCATCATCTGAAGATTCGTCAAGCAGTAGTGAAGATTCATCAAGTAGCAGCAGTAGTGAAGATTCTTCTTCAGACTCTGATTCGTCAAGTGATAGTGATAGTGATAGTGATTCATCATCTGATTCATCATCAGAATCATCATCGTCATCATCAGAATCAGAATCATCCAAAGATGAAGACAATAGCGAAAATACTACACAAAGTGATCAATCCAAGAGCAGCGATGAAGATGAATCTGGAGATATCAAGATGAAGGACAAAGAAGAAGAAGAAGAAGTAAAGAAACAAGATAGTAGCAGTGAAGAATCTTCATCATCAGACTCTGATTCGTCATCATCTGAATCATCTTCATCAGACTCTGATTCGTCATCGTCTGAATCTGAATCTGATTCGTCGTCATCCGAGTCGGAATCTGATTCTTCGTCATCCGAGTCGGAATCTGATTCATCGTCATCTGAATCATCTTCTGATGAATCTAGCAGTTCATCAAGTAGTTCAGAAGAGGAAGCTTCAGCAGAGGTAGAAGGAAAAGAGGTCAAAGAACAAGATCCATCCATATCAGAAGAACAAGTTGAAAAGAAAGAGGAGTCAAGTAGTGAGGATTCATCATCGTCATCATCCGAATCATCATCATCAGAGTCTGAATCCGAATCATCGTCATCAGAATCTGAATCTGAATCGTCGTCATCAGAGTCAAGTTCATCTGAATCCGATGATGATTCCTCGTCAAAATCGAGTAGTCGTTGTTCGTCATCATCAGAGTCAAGTTCATCTTCATCATCTGAATCAAGTTCATCATCGTCAGAGGATGACAGTTCATCTGATGATTAACCCATACCAACAACAATTATTACTCTTTCTAAATAAACCATTACCTTTTTTTACATAGGCAAACTACTACTACAATTTTATTGTTTATTAATTGTTATTATGAGTTAGATAAGAAGTTAAAAATACATTAAATATTTTAGTTAAATCTTGGATGGTAGTTTTATCTAGGGTATTGTAGTTATCACATTCTTTGTGCCAACATTGTGGAAATGGTAATGGTATGAGATGTAGAATCGGTACATTGTAGGCATGGAATGGGACGTGGTCATCTTGAATCTCTTGTCCAATATCTCTTGTAATAAAGTATTTAGTCGATTTGAAACTAATCAATCTTTTAGCTTGCAACTTGTCTTCAATGTCTGATAGTTTCTTAAACAAATGGGCAGTAGGTTGATGATAAATGTAAAACTTTGGATCGACTGCACCCAACAAATCAAACAGTACAAACAAATCGACCGATTCATAGAATCCCTTTACATCTCCCAACTTTTTTTGCCAAATGTCTTGATCCATACAATGAATCCGTTGCAGTCCAATCAACAAATGCTTCTTCTCCATCAAAAAATATTAATTTAATTCTTTCTACAAAAAATAAACAAAAAATAAACAAAAGAATAAGTACTTGTTTCTTTTCCTTTTACTTTTTTCTTCTTTTTGACATACTATTTGAATCAATTAATAAATTTGATTCTTGCATTAATTGAGCCAATTCAATGATCATTGCACAAGGTACTGCAGAGTCGACTGCACCAATAAATTTAAAATCTTTAAAGTATTTAGAGTCATAGTGAGCTGCCAACACTATGGTTTGTGCATTGTCGTCGTTTAATGGGTGTGTACTCGTGACTATAATGTTTGTAAACTTTTTAGTGCCATGCGGTGTAGTGTCGTTGAATATATCATATTCCACCTTCCAATTGCTATTTGATTCAAATTGTGATGCAATGTATCGAGCCACTTTGGCATGTGATGGTGTGTCTGACACTCTTTCAACCAAAAGGTGTTTTAAATGTCCATATATTTCATCAATCATTCGATCTGTATCTACCAATGCATTCTTTATCGTTGAGAACTTTGCTACATTAAATTTGATTACATCTTCTGATGTTAATGTCTTTGAAGCCACTCTTGATGATGATAATACAATTGTAATGATAAATATGATCAAAGTAATTGAATACCTAGATTGTATCATCTTTGTTTAAAATTGAATTATAATATATCTTGAGATTCGTTAAAAGAACATGTTAATGATGGCAAAAAAAAAAAACCAAAGATTTTAGTACAAAAGATTTTAAAAACTTTTGATTTAATATATTGTAAATAATAATATATATATATGATTATTATTTATTTTGATTTTCTTTTATTGTTTAATTTGAATTTTTAAATTGAAGAGTAATATAATTGACTGATTGAATTTTAACTGAACGGAATAATGGTCTCAAGTTGGCTGGTAAATTGTTGGCGAGTGCAACTTGGTTTGGATTAAAAGAGGCCTCGGCAGTCATGAGGATATAGTATGTTGGACCAGTTACGAGATAACTATCATCTTGGATGGTGACCATTAATTTACCGTTAAATGTGAATTGTCCCTCGACGAGGATAGCAACGTGTTTGAGGATAGTGGTTGGTTCCCAGATGACGAGGTTGACAGAGGATGGACCGAGATTGAAATTACCACCTACCATGAGGGGGGCTGTTAAATGAGTCGATACCGACGAGGAGATGGTAAGGTCTTGAGTGATGTAGGCACCTTCCAAATAGACTTGTCCGCCAGTCAATGTGACACTACCTTCTATGGATGCGTTGGAGAGTGTCAAGTTGCCAGCCAAACTATTGAGGTTGGCAGTAATTCCAGATCCCATTTCAAGAACCATTGCACCTTCATTGGCAAGAGTGACTCCTTTGGTGGCACTGAGATCTTCCACGCTTTCGTATTTGGCATTGTTTCCAATCAAAACGGAACCTTTAATCTGAGTGGTAGTGTATGATGTAACGGTCACTGGAGAACCCGATGGAGAACCTACGACAATCAAACCAGCCAACTCGATTGATTTAAATGAATCGATGTTTTGTGGTAAGTTGTTGTTGGTAGAAGTATAGTTGATCGATGCAATATATTTAAAGTTTTGGTTTGGTGCTACTCCTCCAATCCAAACTGATGGATCATTAAAATCACATCCTTGGTAACAATCTGAACTAGTATCAAATTGAATTATCTTTTGTCCAAAACAAAAAGAAACAATTGATAATATTAAAATTAAAATAGATAAATGGAATTTCATTGTTGTTGCGCGTAATTATATATAATGAAATGAATGAATGAATGAAAAGTTGTGAACATTACCTATTTATATTAAAGATATTGGAGATATGGTTTTTGATCTTTTGAAAAGATGATGTCAGGACCTACACAATTTAATGAAAAAAACGAAACCAATAGATATTTGTAATAAAAAAAATCGTATCTTTCCCACCATGCCCCGAGAGACAACGCTTTAGAACATAATCGAACGTCTCTTGACATTCTGAACCCTGATTGTAATGGTATTGGCCCAATACCAAAATCAACAGTATCTTGAACTAGAGTCTCTTGCAACCTTGAATCATTGTTTTACTATTCTCTTATTTTTACAATATATACATTGCAAGTATTATTGGTGAACATATTCATTTTAGTTTCTAGTTTGTTAGTTCCTTTATTCTTCTTTTACATAAATAAATAAATAAATAAAAACACTCTATCCTATTTTAACTTATATATGGCATATAATTATCATCCTCCATATCCATATTATTAAATCTATCTGTTAAAAATAACTTAAATAAA
The DNA here is from genome assembly GCF_000203815.1 of Cavenderia fasciculata. Lineage (NCBI taxonomy): Eukaryota > Evosea > Eumycetozoa > Acytosteliales > Cavenderiaceae > Cavenderia > Cavenderia fasciculata. The sequence goes on along the minus strand of NW_004457644.1, from coordinate 704,928 downwards.
AAGGACGACGGAAATTAATAAAATGAAACAAATATAGATAAAAGAAATGAAAGATTATTTTACCTCTTGTTGTTGATCTAAATATCTTTGTCTTTCTTGTTGTTGCATTTGTAATTGATTATTATTATTAGTATTATTATTATTAGTATTGTTATTATTATTATGATTATTATTAATATTTCTAGTTTCAGTAGAACAAAGGTTTAATTGATTTAAAGAATGTGTCATCCCACCATTATTATTCTTGTTTATATTCATCCCAGTTAATAGAGTTGTAGTTGTATTTGTATGATCAAATATATTATGACCGTGTATATTGTGAGACATTATATTTAGATTATTGTCTAATAAATTACTTAGACTATGATTATGTATTGATAAACTATTTAAATGTAATGTTTGTTGTTGAGGTTGTTGAGGTTGTTGCATTGTTCTATTGCTACTACAACTATGATATAATAAATAATTCTGTTCATCTAAATGTTGTACAATGATTCCCTTGTCCATATGACATTGTCGGCAATGTTCAATTCCGTTCATTGTGAACTGCTTATTACAATCACAACATTCCATATTCTCTCTCTCTGGTATGTGTCTCTAGTATGTGTGTATGTGAGGTAGGTATATATATATATAAGTATGTAGTGTAGTTGTTCTACTACTATCTTTATTTACTACTATTAGTCCGTCCAACTCTCTAATGACGTTTCACCACCCCCACAAAATCGATTTATAAATTTAATTTAATTTTGTGTTTGTTTATAAAAAATACGTTGCATTTTTCGATGATGGTTATTAGTTGAAAGTTCAACTAAAAATATAAAGAGAGAGAGAATCATTACTTTTGTGACAATATATCTCAAGAAGAAGTTATTATTATTTATTTAATTTTATTGAAATTTAGTTCGATGAGTTGGATGATCGTTTTAACCCACATCGATATTTTTATAGGAAGGGTGTTGATGCGATGAGATGATGAGCAAAACCCCCTAATGGTTCACCTCATCACCGTCTTTCAGACCAGTCTCTCAAAAAGAGAGTCAGAGTCATCAGTCAACCAAGCAACCCCCCAACACCCACATCCCTCATTGAATGACGCGATACAGATCACCAACCATTTTTTAGCTATAAAAAGATAAAAAGAAAACCTTTTAGTTTTTATCATCATCTCGAGAAGAACATGTTTACTCTCTCACTTTTTAATCTCCTCACATGTAAATAACTAAATTATATATATATATTCTCTCATCTTATAGTTTTAGTTTGTTTGTTTATTTGTTTACTTTTAGATATGAGGCATCGATTAAAACATTGATACACAGTAACAGTAAACTATCTCTATTTTTTTCACCAAACAACCCCCATTAACCCTACCCTAAACCAACCACCCAAGAAACAATGTCGTCAACAAACCAAAATAATGAAGAAAATGATGATGATATTGATAATGATACACTCATCTCAGATGTTGACTTTTATAATGATCAAGAAGAACAACAACAACAACAACAACAAATACTTTATCAACAACAATTAGAATTAAAGAATAATGACGAAAATATGAATGTTCAACAAGAATTGGAATATCTTAGATTTGTAGTAAGTACAAAGAAAAAGAAGAAAGCTTTTTCTACTTTTATATTTACTTTTTGTTTTTTTTTTTATTTTAGGTAGAATCATTAACAAATAGAATTCAACAAATGGAATCAAATATTGATCAAAATGCAGTGACATTTCCACATTTACAACAAGGTCAATCATTGGATCAATTTTCAGAGACTGTTGCTAAAGTGATTGCAGATGCATCACCTTTTCTTTTATGGATGTCTGGTGTCGATGGCAAAGCAATCTATTTTAACAAGAAATGGTACGAGTTTACAGGTCGATCGGTAGAAGAGGAATTGGGCGATGGTTGGACTGAAATTGTACATCGAGAAGACTTGGTACGAATATTCTCCATCTATATGGAAGCATTCCACAATCGTACTTCATTTAAACTTGAATATCGTGCCATGCGTCACGATGGAGTCTATAGATGGTTGATTGATACTGGATGTCCACGTTTTTCACCTGATCAAAAATTCCTTGGTTATGTTGGTTCTTGTTTAGATGTTACTGATATGTGGCATTCAAAACATGAAACTATTACTGTTAAAAAACAATTAGTAAGAAGAAAATCATAAAAAAAAAAAGAAAAACAATATTTATTTATTTATTTTTATTTGTTTTTTAGGAATCATTATTAAAATGTTCAGAATATTTATTAAATAATCCAGGAAGTTCTTCTTCTACTTCTTCTTCTTCTTCTTTTTCAAATGCAAATAGATTAATATTTTTTAAATCTATATTAAAATCGTTGACTTATTCATTTCTTTCAAATGGATCGATAATATTTTTGGTGGATTCAAACAATCCTTGTTTACTGCGTATTGGTCAAAAACACAATGTAAACATTGATCAAGATTATACCATACAATTACCTGAAAGATTTTGGCAACAATGTATAGAAACTATGCAACCACAAACACCAGAACAACAATTACATCAAAAACAACAAGATTCTATCCATCATGCGGCGGCAGCTGATCCACCAATCGATCCAGTTCAAATGGAACGTCGTGACTTTTACGAAGACATCCCATCATCCCCTCTAGAACAATACCCACTCTCTGAAATGTTTAAAAGAATCGATCAAGCAAATAATATGGTCTACCTACAACCAAACATTTATTCAATGCTCTATCAAAATTATATATCACCTTTGATGATTCGTTTAGGAATGAAAAGTGTAACAACTGAATTTATTCCTCATTTTGGTAATTATGATAGTAGTATTCCATATGGCTTTATTACGATTGGAACGGTTGCTCAAAGACAATTTTCAGCAATTGAACAAAATACTCTAAAAGTAATGTCAAATATAGCCTCTGGTTTTGTTTATCGTCAAACTATTCAAGCTGAAAGTTTATCAAAATCATTAATTCTAGATGAATTAAAAGTAAAAGAGGAAAAATCAATCATCTTGACAAATCATAATGGTTTTATTTTAGAATCTTTTAATCAAGATAATAATATAATTGGAATGGATATATTAGAGGTATTTTCTAAATTGGGTGATTTAAAACAATCTAGTTTTATAAAATCTTTTCCTCAATTTATAAAAACTTTAAATATACAACAAATAGTAGAACAAGTTGGTGATGGTTTGATTGATATTAAAGAATTACCAAATCAAACTTTTTTATTTTTATTTAATCAATATAATAATCAACAACAACAACAACAAATGACTGGAATAGAAAATAATAATAATAATAATGTAGTTAATATACCTAAAATACTAGTTATTACTAAAGATCAATATTTAAAAAATAGATTTCAATCAAATCAATCAACAAAATCAACAAATTTAATTTTTAAAAATAATTTTGTAAGATCAAAAAAAAAAAGAAAATTATATATGTACCAAAATATTCTAACTTTTTTATTTTAGGAAGAAATAATTGAAAAGGAATTGATAGAATGTTTATTATTATTTGTCGAAGATACATGTTGTGAATTTTTAATTGAAAAAAAAAACCTATCATTTGTAAAGTCCAAAATAGTACTTTTGGTTCCCCTTGCATTTATCGATCACCGTTTGTTTTTGGATAGTGTAGAAACATTTATCATCAAGAACCCTCTTATAGATGGTACCTTGGATGCTCTGGTTCAGCGAGCCATCAAACCCAAGGTTTCATGATGACAAGTGTGACATCATCTTTGAAACCTACCTCCTCTTATAAAACTAAAAATAAAGTGATTAGTGTTTATAATCTTCTAAAAAAGAATCTCTAAAGGTGTTTGTTTATGGATTAACCCGGTTAATCACGTGTCTCCCAGAATGACAAAATCGCTAGTTTTTAAGGAATGACACACCTTTCAACGAAGCGGCTCACCAGACTCTCAGAAATTTGGAGAGGACACTCGACTTTTTAAGGAGCCAGTTTTTTTGTTTTTTTATAAATATCCAAAGCAAATTAAAGCAAACAGAAAGATATTGCAGAGCACCTTGCTTGTTTTTTCATCATCATCATCATTTAATTTACTTTTTTTACATATACACACATACAAACAGATAAATCTCTATACTTTCAACCATGATGTCATCTTCATTTGTCGCTGATCGTATTCTCTGCAATACATCAATTACTTCCAATGTTCAACCAAACTACATCTCATCAGGAGGCTGGTATTTGGTGATGCAAGAAGATTCAAATCTTGTTTTGTATTGCGGTAACGTCTTTACACCAAACAATGCTGTTTGGTCAAGTGGAACAAACGGTAAGGGCCATGGAGTAGCTAGATGCACAATGCAAGCTGATGGTGTAAGTAGAAAAGAAAAAGAAACAAAAAAACAACCTCCTCCTCCTCCTCTCCCTCACACTCTTTACTTATTTCTTTTCTTTTTTTTTATTTCTTTTTCTTTTTCTAGAATTTAGTTGTTTATGATGGAAATTCAAAGCCATTGTGGGCATCAAACACCAACAATGTAGGTCGTGGACCACATATTGCTTACCTTAATCCAACTGGTATTTTGGAGGTTGTCGACAGCCAAGGAGCCGTCATCTTCAAGAGTCAACAAGTTCCACCACAAAAGCAACCACAACCACAGGTGCCACAAACCACTACCACTACCTACTATCCCAATGTGATTGTTACCACTGGACCAGCCTATCCCGCTGCCACCCCATACCCATCAGCCTATCCAGCAGCCACTCCATACCCATCTGCCGCCTCTCCATACCCAGGTCCATCTTCTCACCACCTCCTCCATCCACACCACCACCGTGGAAAGTCTTACTTCCCAGGTCACGAATTGTCCTGCGGCGCTGGCTTGCACTCTTCCAACGTCTCGGCCGTCAACCACGGTCAATTCAACCTCGTCATGCAAGAAGACGGTAACTTGGTCGTCTACCAAGGCCAATCTTGGGAGCCAAGACACTCCATCTGGGCTACTGGTACCGATAACAAGGGACAAGGCCCATTCAGATTGACCATGCAACACGATGGTAACTTGGTCTTGTATGACATCAACAGCAAGCCAACTTGGGCTTCTGGTACCGACAACAAGGGTCAACAACCACTCAAGCTTCACTTTACCAATCATGGTGCTTTGCAACTTATTGATCGTCATAATACTCTTATCTGGACCAACAAGAAGTAAAAAAAAAGTATAAAGTAAAAAAGTAATAAAAAAAAAACAATACAAAAAACTATATAATTAATATATTATATAGTATATAGTATTTGTTTGTATTCGGTGTATAAAAAAAAAAAAATATATAATATTATTTATTTGTTTAATTGATCAAAAAGGTGGCGAGGAGTTTAAATTTTTTTTTTTTTCTTTCACAATGAGTAAATCAAAGATACAAGATATTGATCAAGAAGAAGAAGAAGAAGATGAATCAACAGAACCAGAAGATAATATAGATTCACCACCTTTGGTTTATAAATCAAAGTATAATAATAATAATGACAATGATAATAATAAAAAGAGATCAAGTACATCACAAATCATAAATGTTGATGATGATGATGATACAGAACCAGAAGATTTAGATGAAACCTTTACACAACCATTCAAATCAATTAAATCAACTGCTACTACTACATCAACAACATCAACAAAGAAAACAAAGATTGATCAAGAATATGATGATGATTTAGAATATGCAATTCAACAATCATTATTAGATCATCAAAAAGAACAACAACAACAAAAATCAAACAATACTTTTACTACCTCTTCTTCTTCTTCTTCTTCTTCTTTTTCTTCTGGAGAGTCATTCTATCTAAATAGAATTTATGGTGAAAGTAATGATAATAATAGTAGTACTACACCAAAGACATTAACATTTAGAGATATTATATCACCAAGTGGATTGGAAAGTGTGATTGCAATGGGATTTGGTATGGATACTGAATGGATGATGAATGAAATTATACGTTCACAAAAAGGTAGAAAGGATATACCAATGACATTTGTCATTGATTGTGGTGATCCAAAGAAAAAAGGTACTACTGTTATTCAAAATATTACCTTAATCTTGGTACATGTTTTATATGGTTGTATGCATAGTAAATTAATTTTGGTAATTATATTTAAATATTTATATCTAATTTATAAATTATCTAATTGTTTTATTTAGTTGTTATATAAAGATTATATTAGAGTTGTAGTACCATCAGCAAATCCATTTGAAGAGGATTATATTAGAATTGGTCAAACAATTTGGTATCAGGATTTCCAAAAAAAATTACCTCCTCCTCCTCCTCCTCTGGCCACTACTCCTACTCTTAAACCTATTCCTTCAACCTCTAAAACTATAAGTTTATCATTAAAACAGATGACAACAAAAAAACCTACTACTACTACTACTACTACTACAACAAATGATTTTCAAATTTCATTAAAAACATTATTAAATTGTTTTAAAATTGAAACAAAATTCTTGGATCAATTTGACTTTGAATGTGCAAAGGCTCAATTGATTATATCGATTCCTGGGTTTCATAATGGTGCAACATTAAATTCCTATGGTCATTTAAAATTAAGATCTGTATTGACAAGTTATTATAATCAAAAGGAAAAAGATTTAAATTTAAAAATAGATAATTTTAAAAGAGATGTTTTTAGTCAAGTAAGTTTAAAATGTAATATAATATATATATATTCTATTTATTAATTTTTAATTTATTTTTTTTAGTGTTCATCATTGGGAAATGTAAATAGTGGTTGGAATCAACATTTTTTAGAAAGTTGTAGAATACCAAAAAATAATTTGGAGGATATTAGTAAATCATTACATATATTATTTCCAACTGTTTCATGGATCACTTCAAATCATAAAAGAATGCAAAGTGCTTCGATTATTAGGTTTCAAGACAAGTCATACGATGACAAGACATTTCCACGAAACTCTATGACATTGATCAAACATCGTCATCCTCATCGTGGTAATATGCTGTTGCATACCAAGGTAAATGTCGGTGTCACAACCATTGGTAAAAACAAGAGATATGATTGGATCTATGTGGGTAGTCATAACCTTTCACCCGCCGCTTGGGGAAAGATACAAAAAAATCAAACTCAAATTCAATTGTCCAACTATGAAATTGGTGTAGTCTTGCTCAACGACCGTTTATACAATGACTTTGAACCTCCTTGTTGGGTTGATCAAATACCTTTTAATATTCCTTCTACTCCTTATTCTTCTACCGATAAACCTTTTATTATTGATAGTTTTGTTGCTTCTCATCAATAAAAAAAAATAAAAAAAATTAATAAATTGAAGATTTTTTGATAATATTATTATTATTTTCTACAAAAATATATTTTTCACTTTGGACTATCCATTCTGAATTTAAACTTAAAATTTTTGCGGGCGGTATAAATACCGCAAAATTGTTTTTGGTCTCATCCAAAAAATTGGGCTTGTAGCTCAGATGGTAGAGCGCTCGCTTAGCATGCGAGAGGTAAAGGGATCGATACCCTTCTAGTCCACACTTTTTTGCCTTGTTTCAAGTGGATTTCATTCTTTTTGCTGTATTCTGGTTCCAAGTTTGATTGATTTCCAACAAAACCTGATCACCAAAACATTGATTTTAAAAAATCTGTTCCAGTTTTTTTTTCCAGTTTTCCAGTCCACACTTTTTTGCCGTGTTTCAAGTGGATTTCATTCTTTTTGCTTTATTCTGGTTCTACTCATCGTTGGATATGGAAAGAAACAACTTCTCATTACCGATGAAATGACCCAATCTTTAACAGAATCCAAACCATTTTTTTATTCTTTTTTAACAAAAAACCATGATGAGATAGTTTGGTTGAACAAGTTATTAAAGGATTTCAAATAAGAATACAATCAACGACAAATGAAGGATGACATCATGGTAACTCTCTATTTCTCTGTTGTTGGTTAACAACAAGTAAACCAAGACATTGAAACAAAATTATTTATTCTATTTATTCTATTTAATTATTTACATTAATTTATACAACAGTTTTTAAGCTTTAGCTATTTTTTTTTCTTTGTTTTTTTCTAAGTATCAGGTTCTTGATCAATTGACCAACAAGTTTTTTTTACATTAATTTCAGCCTTTACCAACAAGGTATCATCCTTTATGAAACCACTAGAATCGAGAAGAGCACTTTTGACAGCCTTTCTATCACCCCAACCTCTGCCACCCTTGATGGGAAAGGTTGTTCTAAATTCCTTTTTCACAGATTGACTAGGATCGCGATGATTAAAAAATTTGAGGTAATATTCCAAAGCCAAACTCTTTCCTTTTGGGATTTGATGAGTATCGAGAAATAGATAAATGCTAATGTATCCTTTGCTGTCGGCGCTATCTCCATCTGTATAGAATCCCAAAAACCATTGAAATCCTCCCAAAACAAACTTTTCCGATTGAATATATCCTTTTTTCTTTGCTATACTATAATTTTTTACACACCATTCAATTTTTGTATCTGGTTCATCTAAAATTAAATAAATAAATAAATAAATAAATAAATGATTATTATTATTTTATATATATATATTTACGTTTATCATTTAAAACTTTTTCCAATTTTTTAATTTGGTCATCCTTTTCTTTTAATTGTTGATTGAAATCCTTTTTCAATGATGAAATGGATTGTGTATAATTGTTTTTCATTAAAATTAAATGTTCTCCAAGTGATTTATCAATATGTTCTTGTAAATTCTTTCTATCAAACTAAATATAAATAAAAAAATTAATGATTGATTGATTTTGATTTGATTTGATTTGATTTGTTTTTTTTTTTTACCATTTTTAAACAACCAGAATCAAAAAATGGACAATGAACATGACAATTTGGACATTCATTTAATTTATGTGTTTCAAAATCTCTTTTTAATAATTTTGTATTACACTTGTCACATTGAATTTCAATCATTTCACATTCTAATAAATGTTTCTAAAAAAAAAAAAAAAGTATTTTAATATTATTTCTTTTTTTTCTTTTTGCTTTTCTTTTTTTTCAATTTCTTACATCAATATCAGAAAATGGATACTCAATTAAACAATGATCACATTTGATAGGTCTTTTTGGACATTTTTCCAAATGATCAACTAGTTGAATCTTTCTAATCAATCCACAATCTGAAGATAGTTTACAAGGTTCAAAACTATATTCACAAGTATTTTCATGTCTTGTAGAATTCTCCATTGTCAATATTTCATTACATCCTTGTTCATCAACTTCCCATACATTATTATTTCCTCCTCCTTTATTTTCAAAATGATATTTACACCATACCTAGGTAAATAAATAAAAAGAAACTAAATTAATAAATGACTAAATAACAATTGTTTTTGTGTTTTAATCTATCTATAATTACATTTAAATTTCTTAAATGTCTTTCAACAAATAAAGAACGTGATAACTTTTCAACATTTAAAGATGTTCTACATGTTGGACATTCTTGAGATTTCTTTAAATATTGTGATATACAATCAAGACAATATAGATGACCTTGTAAACATTGTCTAGGTTTGTTTATAATCTGTAGACAGATTCCACACTGTAACTCTTTGACAATCTCTTGATCAACAATTACTGTCTCTAATGGTATTGGTTCCATTAATTTGATTGTTGATGATCGATGTTGTGACTATTAACTACTACTACTACTACTACTACTACGACTACTATACTAATGATTGAATGATAATGATTAATTTACAAATTTTATATATACAAAAAAAAGATTACTAATAAACACAGTATTATTATTAGTAATTCAACTGACCAATCTTGAGTTGTTGGTGAAACCCACACACAAAAGAATTTAATTAAAAAAAAAAAAAAAAAAGAATCAAGCCAAACGATCGATTTTATCACCTTTTCATTGTGAAATAATAGGAGGTATGTATTGTGACAATACTATTAGCTGCGCACCGCCGTTACTTTAGTAGTGTTACATCCAACAAGAACAAGTCAGAAAGAGGTTGTGCTTATTGGTACGGTTGTCAATACCAAAGGCGTGCACATTACGTGTCCAACCAATACTAGATTATCCGATGCCTAGTACACAGACTGATAACCACCACATTCATCCGTGGGATCATCTTTGGTTCTTTGGGACTTCCACCGATGAAGCAGCTTGCCCAAAACATCACCCGTTTGATTCATCAACCATTTTCTGCATAGTGTAACCAGAATAGATTCTTATTGAATCAAATGGGTGATGTCTATCGATGATCCGTCATTGAGGACAGTATAAATAATTATTACTCTTATATTGCTCTTTTATCGTGTCTAACATTCTTCTTTTCCACATACAACTATTATACAGTGTCCAGGATAAACAACATTTAATTACAATCACATTAATGGTTCATTGTTATCGATCAAAGTCTGTTGACTCTTGTAAATGACTTAATCTAGATTCTACTTGGAAATTGGTTGGGTCACTGACAGTAATTGGACTAATAGTAATAGAATGAGAGAAAGATGTTGTGGCAGTTAGTTCCCAGATACTAACTGCTCTATTTACTAGGTTAGATACAGAGGTAATAGAATATATTATAGGAAATAGGTTGTAATAGATGGTGATTATTCCATGCGAGAATAGGTTCTTCATATGCGGATAAGACCAGATCCTAACTTATCGTATGGGTTGGTGTTTTGTTAAAGTAGTTAGATAATGATTTCTATTAGTCGACAGGAAGGAATGGATATGGTGCAGCTACTTTGCCCCAATTGGTGGAGAATCTGCTAAATCGTTTAGCTATCCAATTGGGTATGATTTTATCAGCGGTTTCATCTCAAGGAACTTTGATGGGAATTATTGGAGCGGCTGGCTCTCTTGGGAGAATTGCTGGTCCCTATTGCTCTGGTCTCATCTTTTCAAATCATGGTAGCCTCTACAAAGTTTTTTGGGCCTAGGCCTTTTTATACTCAAAAATTTTCTTTTTGTTTGCTTTTGTACTATCTGTTATTAGTTTGGCCATTTCATTTTTAATTGTTCCATTGGATATTATATTGAAATGAATCAAATATATTAAATTAGGACAATAAATTGAAGAAAAAAGGGGGCGAAATTTATTGGGTATAAAAAGGCCTAGGCCAAAAAAACTTTCAGTCGGCATCTTGGGTGAGTGGTTAAGCCGACAGACTTGAAATCTGTTTCCTTAGGGAGCGCAGGTTCGAACCCTGCAGATGTCGTATATTTTGTTGTTTTTTTCTTGGCACCGAAGGAATTTCATTTTTTTTCCGGAATTTCATTTTTTTTGCTTATTTTTGATGCTAATCGTCATCGTAGTTCATTACAACTTGAATACAGTCCATCGGAATTGATTTATACTGATTTCTACACTTTTTTTTTTTTGTTTATTTTTGATGCTAATCGTCATCGTAGATGATTACAACTTGAATACAGTATCGATTGGGATTGATTTCTACTCTTTTTTTTATTTTTTTTCCAGTCAATTGGTCCATCTATATTACTTTGTATGGTTTATTATTTCCCATTTAATAGTAATAGATTTTATTTATACATTGGATCCTCTTTTAATTTCGTTAATTATTGGTCAATAAACACTTGTCCAAGTTTTCTTCTACATTGGTAATGATGGAATTTGATAAATTATTTCCCTTTGTCCCAGTAATAAAAATAAATACTCAAAGAAAAATTAGTTGCCAGACAATACTTTAATGAAAAAACCACCTACATCCAATTTTCACTTCAAATAAAATCCTGAACCCAATTTGATTTTTTTTAAAAGATATTTTTTCATGCACATTTGGTGTTTGATCATTAAAATTTTAATTATTAATAATATTCGATATTATTATTACAGATAGATAAATACTACAGATAGATAAAATGAACAGAGAACAATTATCAAAATTATTTAAGGGATTAGACAAAAACAGTGATGGAATTTTAGATTCTGAAGAATTGTCACAAGCATTCTCAAGATCAGGAGGTCCCAAACCAAGTTTGGCAGAGATTCATTCAATGATTAAACAAGTTGATACTTCTGGTGTATGTAAATCTAATCAATCACAATAATATACAAACATATCTTTAATTTATACTGATATGTTAATTTATAGAAAGGAGTAGTAGGATTTGATGATTTTGTAAAGATGTGCGAAAATGTAAAGAGTGGAAGTTTGCCATCATCTACGGGTATTCCATCGTTGATTACTGGAGCATGGGAGGAGCATTTTGAAGCTGTAAACAAACCAGTTGAAAAGAATGTACCAATCTCAAAATCAAAAAAGGGTAAAGGAGAAGCATCGCCAGAGGCAGAACAAGGTCAGAAATATGCCTTAAAGGGAAAGACTGTTCGCGCTACTTATAACAATTTACCATCAAAAAAGAGTTTAGCTGATTTACCATAAATTGGATCAATCAAAACTTTTTTGTATTATAATTAAATTTATTTATTTATTGAAAATAAAGATGGACAATATCTTTTAATTTCTATTAAAAATGATTTGGATTCCAAAAGTAAAGAAAGTGATTCTTTTACAAAAAAGGAGGAGTGAGAGTTTAGGGTTGAATAAAATTCAAATAGATGACCATAATTGGATCACTACCACTATTGTAAATATCAATACAAAAAATGCAGAAAATGATTTTAACAGGAATTGTTTTTGCTTTTCTTTTGTTGTTGTTGTATCATGATAGTTTTGTTGTATCCATATGAATGAATCTAAAAAATAGAAGAATGATTCGTTTGGATAAATGTATGGATACACGATCCGAGTAGTATTATTATAAATGTCCTTTTAAGAATAAATAGACTTAACAATCCATATGTAAATTGTGTTGGAATCATTTGAATAGATTGGTAATTTTGTTTGTAATAAAGATGTTATATTTTCTATCGCGATGGTTCTATGAATATTCCTCAACCTCTTGCCAACAATATCCTTTTTGATCTTCACGAGTTGAATCGATTTGGAAAACTTGTTGAAAACCTTGCTCCAAATCCAAACAATATCTAATAATCTCTTGTTTTGAAAAATGATTCATTAATCCTTCATTGGTTTGATGATACTTTTGATATTTTGAAAGGGTGTTGAATTAGTCGATAAAAGATATCTTGAGTTGGTTGATGGTTGCCATGTTTTATGATTGAAACTTTTAAATTCAATAGAACAAACAGTTTTTTGGTCATTTACTTTGATAAAAAAAGATCATTCCTAAAAAAAAAAGAAATGATAAAAAAAAGAAATAATAAGTTTTAAAAATTAGTTTCAGACAAGCAGAGCCTATCGATACAGTTTAAAAATTCTGGTTGCAAGATGGTTGTGAGTATTCAAAACACACCTACAATAGGACAAGTCTGGATTCCACAATTCTACACATAAACATTGCATGTCATAATATTCAGTGTAGGGTCATTGAATATTCTATGAATATTAAATAGGAAGATTGATTCTATTCTATTTAATTTTAATTTTGTTTGGGTGGTGGAGGTGTTTTCTTTGGAATTGTTATTTGTAAAATACCATCATTAAATTTGACTGATATATCTTCCAAGTCTAAATTCTCTATCAGTTTTAATGAACTTTTTGCAGATATGATATCAACCACATCACACTCTTCTTGTTGTATTTCCAAAGACTTGTCAGTTCCAATATAATAGCAAACAGCTCTTGTCATGCATGTTGATTTCCCAAATATTGTTTTAAATAGGATGTTTCTAGCAACTAAAAACATTTTAATTAAAAGATGGGTGTTTTGTATGTATGTAGTAGAGCCTAAATAACCGATTTGATATTAGTTAAAAAAAAAAAAAATTGATGGTTATAATCGATAGTAGTCACAATCAAATATAAGTTACCATCATTACAATCCTTAAAGTTTGTTTATCATCCAAAGAATGGTATCAATCTTTTCTTTTGAAAACGAGTATTGAAGGAGTTTGAATGAACGTTTCAACTTTAAAAATACAATTTCTTTTCTTTTTAAATAGTTTGCATAGTATTTTAAATGATTGGTATTGAATCTAAATAAATAGACTGACCATAAAAGGGTTGTTTGGAAATCATCAATGAGATTTTCTTAAACTTGCTCTTTGATTTGGTCTTTATCTTTTGTCTCGTTTCAATATTCTTTTCTTCTTGTCTTGACAAATCAATAATGATTTTAATGAATTTATTTGTTGGTATATCTACCAAAATTGTCATAATCAAGTGACCACCAAAAAAAAACGAAATGATATTATTTTTTTTTTCTGTGCAATTAATAAATATTAATGTATATAGGATAGATTATCAAACCAAGAGTTCCAAGGACTCGATAACTAATTAGTAATTAAATTGGAAATAATAAACCAAACAAAGTAATATAGCGAACCATGTGACCGGAAATAACAAAAAAAAAAGTGTAGAAATCAGTATAAATCAATTCCGATGGACTGTATTCAAGTTGTAATGATCTACGATGACGATTAGCATCAAAAATAAGCAAAAAAAATGAAATTCCTTCGGCGCCAAGAAAAAAACAACAAAATATACGACATCTGCAGGGTTCGAACCTGCGCTCCCTAAGGAAACAGATTTCAAGTCTGTCGGCTTAACCACTCACCCAAGATGCCGACTGAAAGTTTTTTGGCCTTAGGCCTTTTTATACTCATAAAAATTTCGTCCGCTTTTTACCTAATTTATTGTCCTAATTTAATATATTTGATATATTTCAATTTAATATCCAAGGGAATAATTAAAAATGAAATGACCAAACTAATAACAGATAGTACAAAAGCAAACAAAAAGGTGTAAAGGCTACCATGATTTGAAAAGATGAGACCAGAGCAATAGGGACCAGCAATTCTCCCAAGAGAGCCAGCCGCTCCAATGATTCCCATCAAAGTACCTTGAGAGTTTTTACCAATCGAAGCAGTTAGCTTTTTTGAAAACATAGAGACCACAACGGTTTGGGCCAGAGGGAAACCAAAGCCCCAAATTAAAATAGATCCAACTATAAAGCGACCCCAATTTAACCGACTAGTCACTACAACCAAACATCCAATAACCATGATAAAATTACCAATAATGAGAATGTAAAAGTCATTAAATCCTCTTTTAGAGAGGTATCCAATACCAAACAATACGACCACTCCAATACATCCAATCGCACCAAAAAAGTATCCACTTGTATTGTCAATATCATCATTGAGTAGAGTATAAATGGGTGTACCCAATGTTTCAAAGATTCCCAATACAGCTCTAATAAAAAAGTTTATAGTAAAAAATATTATCAATGATTGAATAGTATTTCGATCATTAATAATTATTGAAAATGTTGATTGTTTTTTTTCCAACAAAATATTAGATGAAGATGAAGAAGAAGTATTTTGTTGTTGATCTTTTGGATTATTAAAAATAAATAAAAGAAAAATAAAAAGAGAAAGATTACCAATAAATAATAACCAACCAGGTGATGTTATTGGATTAATTGGAAATACTCCAATATTAAAAGGTGGAATGTATGCCAATGTTGATCCAATGGAAGGAGTGATTGCAAAACCAAGATATTGTACAGCTCCAGTAATAGCTACAAATTTTGTTCTCTCTTTTACAGTTGTAATCTCTGCAATATAAGATCTAACAACACTAAGAGTACCAGCACCAACACCCAATAGAAATCTTGAAATCAATAATAATGATTTAGATGACAAGGAAAACATTGTACAATACATTGCAGAACCAATAATACAAATTAAAACTGATCCACAAAATACTCTTTTAAATGAAAAAGTTGATAAATAACCTGTATAATAGTTGATAAAAATCTTCCTAAACTAAATCCACTAATTATTATCTAAAAAAAAAAAAAAGAATATTAAATATATATTTATATTTTAAAATTTTATATTTTAGTTTTACATACTCCTAAAAATGAGGTATTACCTCCAACTGAAATAACATATAATGAAATGGTAGGTAAAACTATACCTCTAGAAGATTCTGATAGAAATAATAAAAGATAAACTAAATATAAATCTATATTGTTTCTTTTTTCAGGTTCTATATTAGAAAGTTGGTCAACTTTTTCATCTGATTGAATGACCAATGGAATTTCATCATTTGATATTTCAACAAGACATTCATCTAATTGTTGATCTTGAATGATTGACATTTTTTTTGGTGAATATATAAAAATAGATAAATAAATATAAGAGGAATGTTATATATATATATATAAAATATTATTGATTTAAACAATGATCGGTTATTCTATTGATGGTACCTTTAAATTTTGTGCAACCCCTAACCACCAAAGTTGGAAATCTGAAATCCCCAATTCACACTTTTTGGAAACTATTTTCGTTTCGATTTTTTTTTTTTTTTTGACCAATAATAATAAGAGAGATATTTATTATCTCTTTTAAAAGAAGAGTATGGTTGAAATAAATAATAATAATAATAATAATAATAATAATGGTTGATGAAGATTTTTGATAGCAATTGATGGAACATCTGAAGAATTATCGTTGATTTGATCTGGATATGAAAATATGGCAACATCACTTGTAACTGGTAATGTAATAGAATGACCAGACATTAATGTATTGGTATGTTGACCAACAATGGTACGATAGACACCTGAAACATTGGTTTCAACAAAAGTGATGGTAATGTTGACTGGTGAATTGGTTTCATTTCTTGATAACCACAATGCAACAAGAGTTTGATTATTTGCATTTTTATAGACGATTGTGACTAGATCCGATGGCAATTGGTTATTATTATTATTGATGGTGAGAATTTTAGTTATATCACCAGCAGAATAAAGAACTGGACCAGTAATATTAAATAATCTTTCCAAATCTACATAGACTTGTTTCTTTTCGAGTTGAAGATTGATGAGACCATAGAATTGATCACGTTCAGAGGAGGCACGAGCATCGAGATCCGAGATGGCAAAGATAAAGGTTTTGTTGAAATTGGCAAGAGTGTCGAGAAGGAGACGACGGATAGTATAGGTTGACTGGATCGATTGGTTAAAGCCGCCCGACGCAAAAGACGACCATCCCCATTCCGATGCCCATACCTCACTTGGACGGTTTTGGGCGGGTGTTGCAATCTTTAGATTGAGGTTAATGTACTGAGAGGTGGCGAGAAAGGCGTAGGGGTCACCTGGAGTCTGACCAAAGTCACCTTCTGGCGTATTGGTGTATGGGTGGTAACTAATCACCTTGTTTGAAAAGGTTCCCATTGGAAATAGGTCGTTGATCATGAGTGATGATGGGTTCTCACTACTTGCACTAAAGTATCCAAATCCTCCAACTGCCAACGATGACGAATTGATTGGCTCGCTGTTCATTGGACCATATTGATCAAAATACGATACACAAGCTTGAAAGAGTTGATTATAGCGAGAGGGGTTATAATGTGGTGCCCAAAAGTATGGGATGAGATTCATCTCGTTCCATACCTCCCAATGAGTGACCCAAGGGTATCGGATGGCTAGACCCATGAGACGATCAGCATAGACCGTGTCGTTGGCGGGTGGGTAGGTATCAATCCATTGGCCATCGACAGACTGGTTGTACGAACTAGCCCATCTCGGTGTACCAACGAGGTTGACCAAACTCTTGAACCCCTTTAACTTTGCAAAGAGTGGGTCATATTGACTGTACAGACGATTACCTTGGGTAGGTTCAAACTGATCCCAATGTACGTCAACACGAACCGTCTCTATTCCCAACCCTCTGATATATTCGTTTTGCTTGTCCAACGTTGTAGTATTCCACCACAACAATTGATAATTGATTGCTAAATAGTCACTCCATACTATTGATCTACCATTATCCAATGTTATACCAACTGTTGATATTGAATTAACAATATTATTATTAGTTACTAATAATATATAAAATAATAATAATAATAATATTTTCATCTCTCTGTATCTATCTATTATTATAAACAAAGGAAGAAGAGATGAAGAAGAGAATATGTGCGAATGTGATAATGATAACAAAAAGATATTAATATTATTTCATTGTTGTGAGCGTGGGTTCCAAAGAAGAAGAAGAAGAAGTTATAAAAGTACGGTGCAATGAAATGATCGAACCTTATCGCAATATGCTGCTTTTTTCGAGCTTGCTTGATTCAAGATACTTTTTTTTTGAGACTGAAAATATCTTTCAAATCGTTGACAACATATCTCATCCAAGATTGCAAGACAAGAAAGTAAAGAAAAGAAGAAAGGTGGAGTGCATTTTGTATAAATATTATTTTTGTTTTGATTGTTAAAAGTTATAAATGTTATGGTGTAAACACCTCTATGACTTGTTGTGTGTTTATATTTTTTTTTGTTTTTTTTGTTTTTTTAATCTCTATCTATCTAAATCTAAAATCTACTTTTAAAACAATAATTACGTAATTATTTAAATAATATTATTTAGAATTGGGTTATATAAATATTTATTTTTATAGATTGTACAATATACAAATACAAGAGTGCATCATGTAAACGATATATTATAATGTCAACATTGACAAAACAACATTGACAATGTTCCAGAGTTCCTTTGTCCAAAAAGTATAAATACTCTATTTTTAAATTAAAATTAAATCATCAAATCAAATATTCTAAATATTTAATTAATAATCCAATCCAAACTCAACTAAACTTTTAAAAAATGAAATCATTAATCTTTGTATGTGCTATGCTCCTTTGCATTTCCTTTGTAGCTGCAAGTCACCCACTTGGTATCCAACACAAGATGATTGGAACATGGCAAACCAATGGTCAAACCTTCTCTCAATGGGATATTACCATCACCAATTATGCCACCAGAAACATCAAGCAAATCGTCATTGGTACTGATGCCACTTGCCGTCTCCGTGACAACAGCTCCATCTGGAACATCAACATTGTCCAAGGCAACTTTATCGATTTTGTCACTCTCCCAAGCCACCAAGACATCAATGCTGGTGCCTCTTACACTTTTGGTTACATCATCTATGGTGCTGCTCCAGCCAACCTCTTTGTCAAGGCTGTCATCTATGCTTAAACAAAAACAAAAAGCATGATAATTTAAACAAAATAAAAAAGAACCCTTTTTATTCTTGTTTAATAAATATTAAGTTGTTTTAAAAAAAATGATTTGATTTATTTCTTTGGTAAAAAGGAAATAATTTATGAAATATGTGATAAATGAATGATGAGTGTTTTGTGTATTATCATTTTCAAAAAAATAAAATAAAGCAACCAAGATCCAATCGAGGGCCTTTTTATCTTTGAAAAAATGATTACAATGAAATGATGTGTGTGAGTGAGAGATGAGATTAGTGATGTATGTGTGTGTAGATGTTGTTTGTTGTTGGAGTATTATTTATCTGGAATTGGAGGGATTATCTAAAGTATGATTGTCTGGTGTATGTATGTTGTTTTTTTTTTTTTGTTGTTGTTGTTGGTTTGTTTTTTCCTCCATTATTATTATTTTTGTTTTTTTTATACAATATTTTTATATATTTAAATATGGAATGATTGAGATCTTTCTTTACCAAATCTATTTCTCTTTGCTTCTTCTTTTTTCTTTTCATCTTCTTTTCTTTTTTCATCAATAAATCTTGGATCATCCATTCTAATATAATCTGCTGAACATTTTTCCTAAAAAAATAAAAATAAAAAGAAATTAATATTTGATTTGATTTGATTTTGATTTTTTTTTTTTTTTTTTAAAACTTACAGGAAAAGTTTCAAAGAATCTTTTATAACCACCACTTAATAAATAAATATCGGGGTAATGAATATTTGGATAGGGGTTATGTTTTCTATCCAACCATCTAAAGTTTTTATAACATTCTGGAGCTCTCTTTGACGAGAATTCACAGTGAAAGATGATAATACTTGGTTTGGTATTTCGATTTTTCGAGAGATGTTCTTGTTGGAAAAAGTGTGTTTTCAAAGTTTCAATGGCAAAACTAGGTGGAATATTAATTGCATTGATAATATGTCCTCCATTGTATTCATATGCAAATCTACAATCTACAATTGTTATATTATTATTTCTATCATCCATTAATTTTGATAACTAAATTAATAATAAAAAAGAAATAAAAATATTAATATTTCTTTTTCTTTTTTTTTTGTTTCTATTTTTTTGTTTCCATTTTCTTTTCTTACAGTTTCTGGAGTTATATTATTAAAACCAGATTTACCAATACAAACAGGTAATCTTAATTTATATTCATCGGCATTATGTAAAGAATTGATAATATTATTAATATTATTATTTGTAATTTCAGTTTGACTCGAGGAGGAAGGTGATGAGGGTGATGGAGATGGATTATCAAATGGAAGTGGTTTGGATTTAACAATATCAGGTGATGCTTTAATCCATCTTGAAGTGGTTGCTGTGGTTGTTGCACCAAGAATACTAATACCTGAATGATCACTTTCATCAGTAGCATCCAAATGTTTGTTGGTAGAGTAAGGGGTAATAAATCCAGATGATGAACTAGATGTAGTTCCTGTTCCACCCATACCACCACCCATACCCAAACCAATGCCATTACTACTTTGACCAAGTAAACAAGTCAATGTACGTTTTTTAACATTAAAAACAGAGTCGGAAGATTGATATAAAGAATTGTTACTATTATTATTATGAAAGTTGGACAATGAAGATAAATTGTGAATGGTTGGTGATTTGGTGGTACCAAGGTAGATGGCAGATTTAGATGGTGTCTTGTAAGGTGATGTTGTACAAAACTCAAAGTTCATTCCTTGTGATGACGATGATGGTGTGTTGGAGTGGTGCTGCTGCATCACAGGTGTTGAAGGAATAGGTGGTGAAAGGGATGGTTGAGTTGATAGAAATTCATTGGTACTTTGACTACTACTTTGACTCATCATATCTGATGACAATGATGATGACTCTATCATTGACGAAGAGGAGGACACACCATGATGATGAGAGACAATGGCAATAGAAGGACTAGACCGTACTAGCTTCATTGGAGACTGTGCCTTGATAGGTGTCTGTGATGGTGATGGCTCTGGACTATCAGGATAGGCAGTTGCAGCTGTAGCAGTAGCAGTAGTAGTTGTAGTGGTGGTAGTGCAACTGGTCAAACTCTTGGACAATGAGAAACTAATAGGCATCAAACAACTCGATCCAATACTAAACAATGTGGGTGAAGGTGGTGATGACAATGAGCATACTGGTAGTTGTGTAGAGACACTACTACTACTATTACCAGTATTGATGGATGAAAGAGAACTGGAAATATTTGAAAAATCCAACTTTTTGCAAGACGATGGGATGAACCCACTGTTACTGGCCGATGAAGGTGCACTACCGCCACCATTGCCACCACCACGAGTAGACTCGAAACAAAATGTACGTGATCTAGACATGGGAATATTGTCAGAGTCGTGGTGATGATTACCGCCGCTATTCAAGTTTAGAGTTGATAGATCAGAGGCGGATCGCGACAATGGCGATGAAATGCCCTCTTGATCAATCATTGACAATCCATTAAAAGTGTTGAAAAGGATTTGAGAGTTTCTATGTTTCTTTACAGGTTGTGACTTTTCTTCAACCACTACAACTGATGCAAGTAGTGATGATGATGATGTTGTTGAAAGGTTTTGTAGGTCTGGTGATGCAGTACTAAGATGATGATCATCAAAATGAAACAATTTTGGTGTAGTTGGAGGTGTTTGTTGTCCTCCACTGTTAGATGATGATGATCCAAGACTACCACCATGAATATTATTACCACCACCACTCATCAATATACTCAAGACTGGTAATGAACTTGATAATGATTTACTTTCTCTTTTTAATTTGTTACTGCTATTATTATTATTATTATTATATTTTGAGTTGGAGTTGGAATTATTGAGAGAAGAAGGATTATTCAAACCAGCAGCAGCATTGGCAGCAGTTGTAAATGGGTTTAATAAACATGGTGAAGATGAATTGGTACCGTGTCCAATTGGAACACCTTGTTGTTGTTGTTGTTTGATCATGAGGTTGACAGTCGAGTTGGTGCCACCAATAACCATGTTGGTATTACTGTTATTGAAAAGATTCTCCTTGTCATTGTCAATCAACTCAATGTCTAGTCCTGCACTCGACGATGACGACGATGACGACAACATTGCAGCGGCAACAGAAGCAACGGCAGCACTCGAAGACGATACCTGCATGGAATCAATCATACCATGACCATGATGATGATTATGATTATGATGATGGCCACCAACCGGATATGAATGGAATGTCATCTGTGAATTATTATTATTATTATTGTTAATATTTTGTTGTTGTTGTTGTTGTTGTAAATCTTTTTGGTGAACTACCATTATTAATTATTATTATTATTTATATATGTTTATAAAGAGTTATTATTGATTAAATGTGTACAATGTAATATTACTAAAACTAAAACATGGATTTAAAGAAAAAAAAACTGGATAAAGAAAGAAAGATTAATTGATTATGATGATTATGATTCAAATCGGTGTACAATGATGATTGTTGTAGTTGAAATTGTTGTAGTAAGAGTAGTTAAATGGTTGAGCATGAAAATCTAAATATAATAAATAGGATAGGATAGGATGATTGGTTAGTAAATATATATATTTAAATATTGTAGTAGTGGATGATGATGATGATGGCAGATTTAGATATTGGATAACGAGAAGAGTGGGGAGTGAGAGAGAGCAGAAGATGATCAAATTGATGGGAGGTATGAAACCTTACCCTTTTTCTTTTCTTTTCTTTTTTTTTTCACCCTGTCTGTTTCCACTGCTAGCTAGCTAGCCAGCCAGCCAGCCAGCACTGATCTCATCTCATCTTCTTGCCCATATGTATATAAAACATATATATAATACATAATGAAATCAGATCTTGATTTTTCAATTGAATGAATATGTGAACAGTTGTTGTTGTTGTTTGATTGGTGGTGATGATTGAGTGTTGTTGATGTCTATGGCATTGATGATGAAACTGGATGGTGAAGGATCATCCCCAATCAAATCATCTTGATGATGATTAATTTTAGAATCATGGGATAATAATAATGGTGGTAGGCAGGGCAGAGCAAGAGAGTACAGTAACTGGTTGTACTATAATTATTGTGCACAAGCTGGAAACTGACCACGACCATCATGATGATCACCACCATCTGAGACCCCACCACATTCTTTAAACAGAACAGAGTAGTAGGTAATAGTGTAGTGAAATTGGGATTGCATTGTTTTTTCGACTACCTACCTACCTCACACAAACAAAAAAAACAAAAGAGTAGTAGAGTTGTTGCTGTTGTTGTTGATATGATAATTGTAAATTGACTCTTCTTGGCTCACCAATCAATGACAATAACAAGAGAGAGAGAGAGAGAATGATGTGACGACGGCCCAATAAAAAATGAGAGAGAGAGAGATTTATATTATATAATATTTGAATGATGAATGGAATGAATGAGAGAGAGATAAAGATTTTGGACGGAATGATTGTTGTGGGGTGTGAAATTTAAATCATCGTCCTCCATTCACATCCAGATGATGAACATCACCAACCAGCCAACCAACCATTCACCCATCAAAAAAAAGGGAGCCAACCACAAAAAAATCACTATAGGTTGGAATTAATTAATTGGCTTGGGAAACACATGCACGTGTTTTTGGTGAAGGTATCAATCAGTTTAATTTTTCCTCCTCTTCTATTTGTTACAAAAATGAACCGATGATGATATTTGTTTGATTGGAAATGGAAATGGAAATGAGTAGAGGAGGAGGAGAAGATATAAACAGGTCAGGTGAAGATTATAGTTGATCGATCAACTATAAACATAAACACACTTACATTTTTAAACTTGTGTGTGTGAGGGGTTACGAATATTGAATTTATGGACAGATAATAGATGGATATGGGTATGGGTATGGGTATGGGATAGGAAAGGATAGATAATATTACAATTTAGATCGGACAAAGACAAACCATAACCACCAATCATATGATATGATTAGTATCTTGTCTTGTCTCCTCCTCGCGTTCTTTTAAAGAAAGAAAAAAAAAGATTTGTAAAAAGGAGGAAACAAAAAAAAGAAAAAGGGGAGGGTTTTACAACAAAAAGAGAGAATGAATGAGAATAAAAGGAAAGGCGAAGGGTTCCAATCTGTCTCTAATTGTTGTTGTTGTTATAGGAATCAAATCATAAATCCTATTTTTTCGAACTGATTTTTGAAAAAACTCGATCGCAAAGATCAAAAAATGTCACAAACAACAGCGTTTAAAAAAAGAATCTTCTTGGGGGTTTCCACGCGACTGGTGGTTTTCAAAATTTAAATTTTTATGGAGGGAAAACTGAGCTGAAACTGGAAACTGCCAAATTAATCGTCGTTAATTAATTTAACCAGAAATATATATTGATATGTACATATCCAATCAAATGATTGATTGAATGAATGAATGAATGAATTGATAAATTAAACAATGATGATTGATTGATTGATTGATAGTGATTAAGGAGAAGAACAAAAGTTGAAAATTGGCGATCATATGATCATCACGTGAACACAAACTGCAAACACACAACAAATAACTCTAGCCAACTAACTGTATCTGTATCTGTATCTCTGTATCTGCTTTAACTATTTACACTTACTTTCTTAAATAGATATAGATATTTGTTGATAGACTGATGGATAGATAGATATAAATGATTATATATATAGTAATACAATGTATAATGACTGATGATGCTAGATAGATAGATGGATAGATAGATTTATAGATAGATAGATTTATAGAAGATGTAAAATAAGTAAACAATGTTAATATAATATAATATGGTATGATAGGTAGGTTGGAAAGATAAGAAGAATAAAAGTTTAATTTAGGTAGTTTGACACAATTGTTTGTTTGCGGCGAAAGTAGTGTGATGGCGTGTGGTGGTTTGGTTTGTTGGGGGCTACTGCAAATATTTATCTAATTCTTTTTCTTTTCTCGTCTCTCATACTTTTGCTTTGCTTTGCTTTGATGATGGATGGTAGTGGTAGTGATATATCGTGTTTGGTTTGTTAATAATAATAATAATAAGTCTGGATGGGTCTGGTTTCTCTTTTTCTTTCTCTTTCTTTTCTTTTCTTTTCTCGTCTCCTTGTCCTTTTGCTTGAGTTTGGTTGATCCTATATTACAAAAAAATTCAAAAAAATGAAGATCATTTTTGTTGTTTCTGTGTGTCTGTGTGCTGCGCTCTCTGTAGTGAGGGCCATGCCTCTATCCTCCTACCAAAGTTGGCTTGAAAAACAATCTTCGATTGACCCCCCTCGCCTCGTGCTATGCCCTCCCGCTAGCCAAGATGTTGCTCGGTTATAATTGTCGCACATGCGAGTTTCATCACACCTTCATGGCAGTGATGCATACTTACGACTTTTTGGTGTTGTTGTTCTGTGGGTGCCCATTCCCACAACCAACTGACATCATGCTCATTCAAGAGGGAGGGAGGGAGTCTTACCTCCAAGCCTCATTTAGTGTTAACACTGTCTTTTGTCTCATCGATTAAAATTAAAAGAAAATCATCAACCATCATCTTCGATCCCCAACAACAATTAAACAAAAAGGGAGGATTCATTTTTAAAATGATGATGATCATTCATTCGTCGTATGTGCGACGGGTATACAATGGTAGGGGAGGTAAGGTCCAATTCCTGCCTTTAGCATTATGTGAACACGACTCTCTCACTCTTTCGAGTTACAAAAAACACGACGATCATTGTTAATATCCTTCCTTTTTTTTCTAAATTCATTGAATGTTACAAAATCAAAAGATCGTATTGCATCTTTTCAATCGAGGCCCCGTTATAATCAATCAATTGTCGACAAAAGGGGGGCAAAAGGGCGACAGTCTACCAAAACTGTTTGTAGTCCACCCGCCCGTATCGATTCAAAAATGGAAATATTCCAAAAAAGTAAATGACCAAATTAAGAAATCAATCTTGATATCACACAAATTTGTGTCTAATACTAGAAAGTCTTTTTACTTTTATTACAATGATTGTCTTTTCATCTTGTTGTGTTTATTTATTTATTTGTTTATTTTTATTTATCAGTAGCTTGATTATATCTTTGTAGAATGAGATCCTTTTCTCTTGTTGCTCCATCTAAAATAGGGCTTAAAAAGGCAATGATACCCTCTAATTCTTTCATTCTAATTTGTAAAGTTTCCTTTGTTAGATGTCCAAAGTTGGTATTTTCGTTGTATACCGATTCATATATATCGTCGCCAAATTTCATCTCTCCTCCTACCATTACTCCTCCTACTCCTACTCCTCCTGCTCCTCCTACCATTCCTATTGCTCTTTCTTGTTTTTCAATTTGACGCATACACTCTTGCATTCTATTTTCTTCACGCATCTTTTCTCTTTCTGCTCTTTCAAGTCTTGATCTTTGGCCTCGCTCCTTTTCTCTTCTTTCTTGTTCCTCTCTTGCCATTGCCTCTCTTTGACTTGGTTTAAGTTTTGGTGGTTTTGGTGGTTTTGGAATAGTATCTTGTTGTTGTTGTTGTGATAGTGATGGTGATGGTGATGGTTTGGTAGACTTTACAGGTGTTTCAACAACAGCATTCTTGCGATTTGTGGTGGTTGGGGTATCGGTTGATTTAGGTGGTGGTGTAGGCTTTGGAGTGGAATGATTGGTATTATTTTTAGATGATGATGATTTGGGCGTAGTAGCGACTGCTGTTGTTGTTGTTGTTGCTGCAGCAGCTGCAGCTGCCTGTTTCTTCTTTTTCGATGATGTTGATTTGTTGGTTGTAATTGAATCGGCAAGCTCTGATACACGTTCCTCTAAAGCTTGAACAAACAATCTCTTGTCAAAAATAGTTATATTTTTACTTCCAACCAAATCATGTTCATAGGTTTGAAAAGCCGGTACTGTTCCCTTTCTAATCAACCTTTCAGACGGAGGTGTTTGCGTATTCAACAATCTTCTTTTATGATTTTTCCCAAGTAAATTGGTTTTGAGTACATCACTCAGTGTTCCCTGTTGATCGGTTTGATCTTGTACCAATTCATTTATATCTGATATAGGTTCAACTGCTGGTTGTTTAAATGTTCTAAAAAAAGAAAAAGAGGTTAGATAGATAATATAAATATTATATATTCCAACAACAATGCATAACAATTTAGTGTATATATATTTACTTTTCAAAATCCAATAAATGTTCCAAATAAAGTTTACGGATTTCAGCACCTTTGTATCCTGTAAATTCTTCCATGGCAGCAATTTCATTCCAACCATTTTTAACCAAGTTGTAACCTCCATAATCATCAATCACCTTGTTATATATTTTAAATAGTTCTACCTTTTTGCCTCTTAGTGTTGGTCTTTTTGTTGATTTAAATGATCTAAATAAATGAAAATATAAATATTATAGGTTGTTATTTATAAATATAAATGGTACGATACATACGCTTGAGCAAGATTAAAATCTATCAATTGTTTAAAAAATAATTCCTCCATTCCATCATCACCACTATTCTTTTTGGGTCTAAGTTGCATTGTTCTTGTAGGTGATGTTGTTCTTGGAGGTGATGCCGTTGGAGGTGATATCCTTCTTGTAGGTGATCTTGTTCTTGTAGGTGATGTCGTTTGAGGTGATATCATTCTTGTTGGTGACCTTGTTCTTGGAGGTGATCTTGTTATCATATTATTAATAGTTGATGAGTTATTATCCGTAGTATTATTGCTGTTATTTCCATTTTGGTTTTCCAATTCCATTGTTGTCGTTGTTGATGTTGTTTGTGGATCTATCTTTTGTTTCTTTTTAGTTTGTTGTATTTGTTTTTCCTCTTCTTCTTCTGGTTGTATGTCATTGTCTTGTTCTTGTTCCCTTATTATTTTATCATTTGTATCCTTGGTTGGAGTAGTCGTAGATGATGATGTTGGTGTTTGCGTTGACTCTGATATCTCTGTTGTTGTTGTTGTTGTTGATGGAGGTATGACATTTATAGTAGAAGTATTACTGCTACTGCTACTACTACTACTACTACTATCCATTACATCTTGATTTGGTGGTTGTTGTTGTTGTTTCTCCAATGGCTCGTCTGAAGGGGAGGGTGATAGAGATGGAGGCGATGTATGTTGGTTGATGCCATTTTCATTGCATCCATTTGTAGAAGTAATATTACTATTATCATCTTTATTAATAATGTTATTATTATTATCCTTAGTATTGTTGTTGTTGTCCGCTTCAGCAGTCGTCACTTCTTCTTCTGATCGTTTTCTTTTACTACTATTACATTCAATGGTGTTGTTATTGTTATTATTGTTACTCATCTCTGAATCTATTGCTATTGCTACTCCTTTTCCTTCACCTTCTACTGTGACAGGAGACTTGTCTTGTATTATAACATCATTATCATCATTATTATTATTGCTGTGATTAATCAGATCTTTTATATTATTAGACGAGTGAGGAGGTAATATAGTGATAGTAGTAGTAGTATTCTCTTTAGAAATAATATCCATTACATCTCCCATTTCTTGTTTGTATTACAAGTAAATTGTATACTTGTGTAATTGTTGTTTTAGTATTACAACAACCCAACCTCAACATATAAATTTGGCGCGTCTTTTTCTCATGGGTGAATTCAAATTTTGAATAGCTTATCGCCAACCGACACAATTAATTAATTTATTCGACCAACTTGGTTTGAGTTTATTTATTTAACAATATTAAAGGTATCTGTAAAAGGAACCAAAGGAGCTCTAAGTGAAACATCGATGAATTTAGGCGTGTATATTGAAAGTTTAAAGGGTTTGGCTTGTTTGGACAGCGGTTTGATGGCAATCCAACCCAATCCAGAAATAACAAGATCGGTATGGGTATGTTTAAAATCTACTTGTTCAGGTGTAATTGAAAATTTAGTTAATTGTGAAAGATCCATCTTTTCATCAAATACTAATCCATTTCCAATAATGTCACTTTCAATATAATTATTATTATTATTATTATTAATATTAATATTTTCTAGACCAATAGGAGGACATAACATTTTACCTCTTTGTCGTTGGAATAGAGCATCTGCTTTATCGGTTCTACAAAGATGAAGGGGGAGATTGTTGTTGGTGTAGACTGTAAATGTTGCCAAACCACCGGAATAGTCGATACGAGCTAGACCGGCTAAAAACAGACTCTTACCCTCGATCATATGCACTAGAGATGGTTTGATACGCTTGGTTGGGATGACGGCCTTGAGTTCCTCTGGTTTGAGAAGTTTGATGATTTGTGATGGGTTGTCAACACCGGGAGTATCAAACAGCGTCGAGTTGTTCCACAGTGGCACTGAAATAACATTCAAAGTTGTTCCTGGAAAGATCGAGGTGGTTACAC
Organism: Cavenderia fasciculata; assembly: GCF_000203815.1. Lineage (NCBI taxonomy): Eukaryota > Evosea > Eumycetozoa > Acytosteliales > Cavenderiaceae > Cavenderia > Cavenderia fasciculata. Next base: position 675,527 of record NW_004457644.1, on the reverse strand, counting down.
GACTAGCCAACAACTTTCTCTTTCTTTCTGCTTCTTTTTCTGGTGTTTCTTGTGGTTCTGCCTCTTTATGCTTGACTTCTTGTTTACCATTCTTTTTCTTCTTTCCTCCATTCTCTTCTTCTTGTTGATCTCCAAATTCAACTTTATTAGAGTACTCGTCGACTAGAGCATTGAGGAAAGTTGATTTACCAACGTTGGAACATCCAACTACGAAAACATCTCTACCTCTTCTGATCTTTTCCAGCTCGACGATAAAGTCTGTGATACCTTCTTTGCTGGCACTACTGAGTAGTTTGACGTGTGCTGCTACCATTCCACGGGCTTTACACTCTCTTCTGATCCAATCTTCGATACGATGTTTGTGAATGTCGGCGGGCAAGACATCCATCTTGTTGCAGACGACAATCACTGGATTGTTACCGACAATGTGTCTAAAGTCTTCGATAAACGTTCCAGAGAAATCCATAATATCTACCACCTTGATGACAACACAATTCATATTTCGAATATTAGCCAACTTGCTCTTAAACTCGTTGACTGGAATCTTGATTGGTACAACCTTTCCATAGTTTTTCAACATATGACATCTTTGACATACTTCTTTTTTCAAGAATGTATCCAATGTTGCAGTTGTTGCAGTTGTTGTATCAGATGAGGATGAATTTAATTTACTACGACCAAAGAATCTTTCAAAGTAAATTTGACCTTTATCTATTTTTGTTTTCTTATTTCCATATTGATCTAAATCATCTAATTCTCCCATCATTTCTTCTTCCTCTTGATGTTCCAAAATATTATTATTATTATTATTATTATCTACTACTTCTTCTTCTAATTCATTAAATTGATTAAGATATGGATCATAATCTTGTTGTTGTTCCAATTGATTTTCTTCTTGTTCTTTTAGTTTAAGGATCATTTCCTCTTCCTCTTTGATAAAGTCTTCACGTACTTGTTTATTCAACATGTACCGAATGGCAACCGATTTTGGTATGTATCCAAGTGTGTTTGTATCTTCGTATTGCATCGTACATCCACAACCAGTACATCTATCAAGTTTAACGTGTTCCATACGATTTAATTGTTCATCGATTTGTTTGTTTCTTTGATCAACCTTTGACGTCGTGTTGTTGTTGCTATTGTTCAACTCATTGGTCAAGTTGTTTAATAAATCATCTTTTTTCTTCTTTCTCTTTAATATATTTCTTTCTTTACTTGATAATTCTACATTACTATTATCTATATTATTACTATTATTATTATTATTATTACTACTATTATTATTATCTATATTATTATTAGTTGTACTACAATAATGTTGTCTATTATTTTGATGTTGATGAATCGAGTTTATTGATGATGATGAAGACAATACATATCTAACCGTATTGTGATAATTATATTTCAATGGATGATATCCTTTAAATAATTGTGATAACATCATTCAATTCATTCATTCATTCATATATTACATAGTCGTAGTATTAAAAGTACTCATACTCATTGCAAGAATGAATGGTACTCGTTTTTTTTGATTTTTTTTACATTTTTCGTGCACTCTCTTTTGGGTGTTGATCATCTGCATATTTGGTGGTCAAGCAAAGTAGAGTACTTTTGTAGATTAGATCAAAGACAAGAAAGAAATAGAGGAATGTCAATGTTAGGAAATATAGTATCTAGCTTTACAAAAGCAGCTAGTTTGAATCCACACTATGCTAATCTCATGAAGAGATCTCAAAGAGGTTTATACGGTGGCAAACTCATTCAATATGGCAACATTATCAGTTTTTCACATAAGAAGTAAGAAAAGAAAGAAAGAAAGAACAGAAGGGTCATTCATCGATGAAGCAACACACAGCAACAAAGGAATACAATGAATAGATAGATATCAATATATGATGATCTAACTCTCTGTTTTGATGGATTATAGGACAAGAAGAAATTGGAAACCAAATGTTCAAGCAAAGACATACTTTAGTCATTTATTAGACGCAGAGGTTAAAGTTAACGTTACTACATATACAATTAGATGCATAGACAAGGCTGGAACATTTGACAATTATATTTTAAAGACAAAGAACAAGGATATGGCATCCGAATTGGGAACTGATCTAAAGTCTGTATTAAAGAACGTACTCAAACAACAACAAGAAATTACTCAACAAATGGCTATCGAAAATAACTCTACTTCCTCCTCCTCTACAACCTCAACTTTACTTTAAATAATAATATTAATAATAATAATAAAACAAGACAAGAAAATATAATATATAACCTTTACAACGAGTTGAGTAGTAACTATTTGTGGATATGTATGTACAAAAAGGATACCTTTGCATATTGAATGAAGGGATCATTATAACTATTTATTAAATAGATTAGATGAAAATATGGAACCTATACTATTATTATTATTAGAATTAGTTTTGGATTGTTGTTTAAATAATGATTGATCCAATTTTGATTTCTTTTTTAATATTTCCTTTCTTTTTTCTTCACTTGTCGTTTGTTTCTTATTAGTATTATTATTATTTATGTTATTATTTATGTTGTTTGGTTGAAATATTGAACTTGTTTTTAAATCATCAATTTTAAATTGTTTTGATTGATTTGCTTTTCTTTTTAATGAACCAAGGAAATCAGTTTGTCTAGCTTCTTCCTTGTCAGCTTCAGAGAGAGGTAAAAGTGGAATAGTGATACCACGTTTTTTTAGATCCTCTTCTTCAGCCTCTCTTATCTTTTTCTCCTCTCTAAAGGTTTTCCTGAGCATCGTAGACATTTTGTAATTGTCGTTTCTCGTTTTCATAGTATCCAACATATTGCTTAACGTTGGTGCCATTTGATTGGCACGTTCTTTATCTCTATTTACATGTTGTAGTTTAAACATTGGATCTATTTCCAATCTACTCTTTTCCTCGTCGCTATATACTTTTCCTCCCATTAAATTTATTCCATAAATATTACTATTATCTTCATTTTTAGTTCTTTTTTGTTGTCTATCATTGTCATCATCATGATCACTCTGATCATCTATTTCTCCACCTAAAGCAATATTATCACTTGCATCGTTTCCACCTTGATCCCAAGTTTCTTCTTTTCTTTTTAAACCATCAGCCAATTTAAATTGAGCATGTTCGGGGTCTGTTTGTATTTCAAAAGAGTGACTACATAGACGACACTTCATCTTGAATGATATAATGTCAGATGAAAGGTATTTCCCAATGAGTTTCTTGTGTGCATTGTATCTTGTTCCTCGTCCAATATGTTTGTTGCAACCAAGACACCAAACATTGTATGGCATTTCAAATCGAACTACCATCACTCCATTCTTTTTGATGCGGTCTCGTAGATGATGTTGTCCAAGTTGTGTATTCATCGACCCTTTCTTTGGATCATAGTCGGGTGGGATATACTTGTTCATTGCTCTTCTTTCTGCCATCTTTTTTAGAAATGATATTATATATAGTATGGTACTATATATCTATATTAAAACTTTAATAATAAAGGGTTATACAACTTTTATATTGAAAAAGTAGACAATATAATGCAATACTATTTTGAAAACAAAAAAAAGAAAATTATTTTTATATGCTTCAATTTTGCGAATAATCGATTGGCTCTGCAGAGATCACAAAGTTAAAAGTCAGTTCGTGTTGATCATTCATTCATATTAATCAATCTTTGTTAGGGTGTAGAGAGTAGTAGAAGTAGAGTTAGTAGAAGCAGTAGTAGAGTAGGCGTGCTTGTTTGTTTGTTTGTTTGTTTGTGTGTGGTAAACCAAGAGAGAGAGAGATAAAGAATTCTAAAAAAACATAAAAAGGTAAGAACAACACAAAAGGAAGAAAATAAGAATCGACAAGCAAGCAAGCGAAAGGGAAAAGAAACTACAGACTTGTTTGTCAAAATATCAATATTTGATACATATCACTATAATGGTTTATTAACAACAAACAACATTATATTTATATTGTAATGTAATTATTATTTCTCATAGTAGTCTATATTATTATTATTATTTTTAGATCATATATAAACTAAACACACACACACATATATACATATATATATACATACAAGAATGTCTACAAAGAAGAAGCAACAACAACAACAAAAGCCACCACAAAAAAACAACCAAAACAACAACAACAAGAAACCATTGAAAAGAATGAAGATGATAAACCATTAAACAATGATCAAGTATTGGCAATATTCTATAAAAAGGTTTTATCTTGGGATGCCTCTAGAATTCATAGAATGACTGTATGTCAAATTAATTGATCAAATTGATCAATTCAATTCCCTCCTCTACAACCTTTTACCTTTTGTACTTATGCCCCTCATCATTTTTTTTTTGTAGGAGAGACTCAGACCTGTAAGGGCAACATTTACCGATAAAAATGATTATATTCAAACATTTGAACCATTGATTTTGGAAGAATGTAGAGCACAATTGGAAAGAGCTATCCACGAAGAAAATGAACAAGGTAATGATTGATAAGATTTGGTGTGGTTTATTTGACACATTGGATTTGATTGGATTGTTTACTAAAACATCCACCCCTTTTATTTTAAATTTTTTTTAGTTTCAACACCAACAATTAGTAGAGTTAGATATATTTCAGAGAATAATGATTATTTGGAAGTTGGATTAACATTTGCAGCAGAGGCTGATGCTTTTCAATTTCACGAGAATGATTTGATGATGGTATCACTTCATCACCCAATGTTGATTTTTGGTGGTAGTTTGGAAGATGAAATGACAGATAGCGAGTATGAAGATGAGGATGAAGATGGAAATCCAATCACTATTACACCAAAGGCACCAGTGGTACCAGAAGAGGATCCAAACAAAGTGGTCATGACTGATGATTTATTAAAGAAAAAGAAAAGGGTGATTCCACTATCTAGAACACCAGTCACTGAAGAAAACAAATATCTCCATCTCATTGGTACAGTCGAACAATTTGAAACTGGTGGCATCAAAGTAAAGTTTTGTTTAAAAAATATCCACGACGATCGTGGTAGACAAATGAATCTTTTGTTGCGTTATGAAATGGATTGGTGGACTACTAAATTATGTAATCTTTCAACTATTCAAAGAGAATTCCTTGCCCTCTACTTAACCTCAAATACAAGTTTTATGAAAACTTTATTATTAACTGATGATCAGGTAAGAGAGAGAGAGAAAAAGAAAAACAAAAAAGTATGATTGATATCAATTACTTATTTATTTTTTATTTTTATTTTGTTTTTTAGGAAAATGGAGCATCAATGAAAATTCCACCAATATTGTATGATAAATTTAAACAAGCATTTAATTCATCACAATTTAGTGCTTTGGAGGCTGCATTGGAAGGTAAAAACATTACATTGATTCAAGGTCCACCAGGAACTGGTAAAACTCATGTAATTCTTGGTTTAATCAGTGTATTATTACATAGTACCGAAATACCAAAAGAAACTGAACAATTTGTAAATCAACTTTCAATTCAATCATCTCAAATTATGGATCATGAAAAAGAAAAATGGTGGAATATGTATGTAAAAAATATTTATTTATTTATTTAATATTTTGTTAAAATTAATTTTTTAATTTTTTTTTTAGAGCACAACCTTGGTTTAATGAACAAGTAAAACATAAAAGAGATAATTTTGATTTAATTGATTATACATTTGAAGAAAAGGAAGAAAAGAGAAAGAGAGATTTATGGAGAAAGTTGAGAGAGACTGGTAGTATTAGAGAGCCACCAAGAAAGAGAAGAATTTTATTGTGTGCACCAAGTAATGGTGCTGTCGATGAAATTGTTGGACGTCTTATTAGAGACGGTTGTTTGAACCACGAGGGTAAAAAGTATCAACCAAACATTGTGCGTGTTGGTCCAGGTTCACAAATGGATGTCGAGCGAGTTACATTGGAATATATGGTACGTTGTCGTCAACAATTGATGAACAGCAACACTGCCATGCCATCGTCATCGGCTGCCACTGCTGCTGCCACTACCTCGAGTAAGGGAAATATGGACACCAATTCAATCCGTTCAATCATCTTGGACGATGCCGAAATTATCGCCACTACCCTTTCATTTAGTGGTAGCTCACTCTTGACCAAGATGAATGGATTCGATATTGTTATTATCGATGAAGCTGCACAGGCTGTTGAAACATCTACCCTTGTACCCATCCAACACAAGTGCAAAAAGATTATTCTTGTCGGTGATCCCAAACAATTGCCAGCTACCATCATTTCACCAATTGCCATCAAATACAAATACGATCAATCACTTTTCCAACGTCTCCAAGAAAAGTGTCCACCACTTATGCTCACCACCCAGTATCGTATGCATTCTACCATTCGTCAATTCCCTTCACGTCACTTTTACAATGACCTCTTGGAGGATGGTCCCAACATTGCAGATCGTGCCACAAACTATCACGGAAACTCATTCTTTGGTCCACTTGTTTTCTACGATCTGCCATTTGCTCGTGAAATCAAACATGGCGGTGGTTCTGTATTCAACGAGGATGAATGTTTCATGGCCATTTATCTCTATCAACTTATCCTCAGAACCTACCCAGAACAAGATTTTACTGGTCGTATTGGTATCATTTCTCCCTATCGTCAACAAGTTCTCACTTTGCGTGAATTCTTTAAAAATTGTCCAGGCATCTCAATCGATACAGTCGATGGTTTCCAAGGTCGAGAACGTGAAATTATTATATTCTCTTGTGTAAGAGCCTCTGATCAAGAGGGTGCAGGAATTGGTTTTTTGGCTGATGTTCGTCGTATGAATGTAGCCCTTACCCGTCCTCGTTCTTCTCTATTGGTTATTGGTAATGCTAAAACTTTATCAATTAATAAGGATTGGAATGAATTAATTAAACATTGTCAATCAAATAATTGTCGTAAGTCAAAAGAAAAAAAGAAAAAAAAAGAAAAGAATGAATATTAATATTGTTTTTATTTATTTATTTTTATAGTTGTACCAATTCAATGTGAATCAAGAGATAAATTAGAAGCATGTGTCAATTCATTTGTAGATAAAGGAAAATTTGCCGAATTGAGTGAAATTGGAAATAATCTTGTCATTGGCGATGCAGTAGATCTTGAAGCAATAGAAAAGAAAAAACAAGAAGAAAACAAAAACAAGAGAAAGAAGCGTAGTCAAGGACAAAGATCAAAGGGTTCAAAGACTAATGCTACCACCACCACCTCTGTTATCTCAACTCCAGATACTTCAACCAAAGTTAGTTAAATAAACAAATATTTTGGTACTATAAATAAATACAAATAACCAATTCGATTTGGTTTTTAAAAAAATTAGTTTACTTTTTTTTGTTTATAAAAAATTATATCTATTTATTAGATTGATTTGTTTGTTGATTAATCAAAAAGATTGTCAACAGCTGTTGATTTCTTTTTAGTTGCTGATGCCTTTTTGGATGTGGATGATTTTGGTTTGGATGGAGCTTCTTCTCCAAATAGATCGTCTGTAGTAGTCTTCTTTTTAGTTGATGTTTTGGTTGTGGTAGGGACATCATCAAAGAGTGAATCGGCAGAGGCTGATTCTTTTTTGGGTGTATCTTTTTTGGTGGTAGTTGCGGCAGCGGCAGCAGCCTTTTTGGTGGTTGCTGTTTTGGCCTTTGTTGGAACTGGTACTTGTGGAATATCATCAAAAATAGAGTCGGCATTTGCAGGGGTAGTTGATTTTACAGGTTTAGGTTTGGTGGTGGTAGTGGTGATATTATCATTTGTTGTTGTTGTTGGAGGATCAATAACGGTAAGTGGTGAAGATGGTTTAGATTTGTTTGTTGGTGATGGGATTCCTAATAAGCTGGAATCAGATGCATTACTACTACCATTACTAGTTGATGGCATACTATCGAAAATGGATGGTTCAGAGGAGGAGGAGGAGGAGGAGGATTTCTTTTCAGAATCTGATGATTCAGAAGTTGTTTGTTTTCTTCCAGCAGTCTTTCTAGTTGGTAATCTTCTACCGGCAGATTTGGGACGACCCTTTGTTGCATGTGCCAATTTGCTAGAACTTTCATCGTCGTCATTGTCATCTCCACTGGCGGGTGGTTGAGATACACTGCTTGCTCTTGATCTAGTACCATTGCTGGTTGGAGCGGCGACCGATTCAGTATCACTCTTTTCGTGGCTGCTTCCTTCAGTTCCACTCTCTTCAGTGTCGGTTTCAGTTTTCTTTTTGCTTGGCATCTTGGCGCCTGGTGCCATCCTGGATGGATCGAGAGCCAATACACCGAGGAGATTAGAGATCTTTCCACTTGGAGCACCCTTCTTTATACCAAGATCCTTTTCCTTTTCCTTTTCCTTTTCTTTTTCCTTTTCCTTTAATTGTTGTTCAAACATTGATCCAATCGATTTTGTTCTTTCTCTGGTTTGGATGGTGGCTGGAGATGGGTTTCTATCTTCCTTGTCTTCAACTGGAGCCATTTCCTTTTTGGCTACACTGCTTGGTTTGACTCCAAGTAATGGAGAAGAAGTTGAATCTTCAAATAATCCAGAACCAGTCTTCTTTTCAACAGTTGTGGTGGCGGTGGTGGTTGATTTCTTTGGGATTCCTAAACCTTCAGATGAACTGTCGGCCTCCTTTACAATTGGAGTAAAAGCTGATTGCTTGGAATCGATTGGTGTTTCGAAAATATCATCTTTACTTGCCAAGGCAGTGGTTGATGGTTTTTCGTCAAAGTCGGCAAAGAAATCCTTGCTTGGCTTGTTGGTCGATGAGACTGGCTTTTTGGTTTGTGGTACATCACTAAACAATTCCGATGGTTTGTGATTGTCATTTCCCAATTCAGAGAAAAAGTCTGTCTTTTTGGTTGTAGTTGCAGCAGCTGGAGCTTGGGTTGATGAACCATTTCCGAGTGGGTCGACTGCAGTTTCTTGTTGTTTTGGTTGTGCTGGTTTCTTTGCAATTCCAAATAAACTATTATCATCATTTGTTCCCTTGATATCAAATGGATCTGATACAACTTGTTTCTTTTCTTGTGATGATGACGATGGTTTCTTTGAAACACCTCCAAATAATGAATCAGAGTCACTTGTTGAACCACTGGTGAGTGGTTTATCGTCAATGTCGTCGAAAAATGATTTCTTTTTCTTTTCTTCTGTCTTTTTTGTTGGTTTGTCATCAATGTCATCAAAGAATGATTTCTTTGGAGCGGCGGCAACAACAACTTCTTCTTTAGGTTTGGTGGCAATGACTGGGGTTGTTTCCTTTGTACCCAAAGGATTACTTTCATCGATATCATCGAAAAATGATTTCTTTGGTTTCTTTTCTTCCACTGGTTTTGTTGTTGTTGGTTCTTCAATCTTCTTTTCTTCAACCTTTTTGGGTTTAACAATAATTTCTTCCTCCATGACATCACCCAATGGTCCAATTGTTTTCTTGACTGGTTTTTCTTCTTCAACAACCACTGGTTTTGTTGGTTCTTCAATCTTCTTTTCTTCTTGAACTGCTGCTGCTGCTGCTGCTGCTGTTGGTTTTGATTCTTCTTCTTTTTTCTTTGGTTTAATGATTTCATCATCATCGAGATCGTTAAAGAAATCCTTTTTAGCTGGTTTCTTTTCTTCCTTTTTCTCTGCTGCTACTGGTGCAGCACCTCCAAGTCCCAAAATATCAGAAGAGTCATCGTATTTCTTTGGTACGTGCTTCTTGGCTGCGATGTTTGGACGATCCAACATATCACCATCGAGACCCAAAATATCAGATGTAGTGTCTTTCTTTTTGGTATCTTTTTTCTTGGCTGAAAACAATTCGTCTTCTCCAACATCTCCAAAGTCAAACAATTTAACTCCACCAATTGGTTTCTTTTTAACTTCTTGTTGTGGTTTAACTTCTGGTTCTTCTATATCTCCTAGAGGAGAAGATACAGTAGCAGCTGCTGGTTTTTCTTCTTCAACTACTGGTTCTTCCACCTTTATAGTTTCTTTCTTTTTTGGTTTTGGTGCAAATAACAAGTCATCACCATCATCATCCAAGAAACTTAATGACTTTTTAGTAGACGAGGAGGAGGAGGATGAAGAGGAAGTTGATTTCTTTGGAGCTGGTTCATCATCCAAAAATTCAGAAGAGAAAAGATCTCCAAGTGATTTCTTTTGAGTGGTTGAGGAGGAGGAGGAAGTAGTTGTTGTTTTGTTGTTTGCTGGGGAATCATCAAACATTGAATCATCAAATGTAACTTTTTTCTTTGCAGATGATGAGGAGGATTTGGGAGCAAACAAATCATCTTCATCTTCATCATCAAAGATTGATCTTGTTTTCTTTGGTTTGGCAGCTGGTTTATCCTCTTCTTCGAATAAACCATCCTTTGATTCTTCATCTTCAGACTTGGTTGGTTTCTTTGGTCCTGATCCAATGGCAGCAGCCAATTCGTCTTGGAATCCATCTCTCTTTTCGGCAGGAGCTTGTTGTTGTTTTTTATCTCCAAAAATATCATTATCATCATCACCAAGAATATCTGAAAGTGATGAAGTAAATGTTGATTTTGGTTTGTTTGCAGTTGAATTTGAACTTGATCCTCCACCACCAAATATATCATCATCAAATAATGATGATTCGCCTTGTTCCTCCTAAAAAAGAAATAAATAAATAAACAAATAATAAACAATCTTAAATCTTTTTTTTTTTAAAACTTACTGGTTGAGTTGAAATAGCAGAATCACCAAACATGCCAGAGGTAGTTGGTCTAATATCATCCTCTTCACCAAAGAATGGAGGTGGAACACCACCAGTAGAAATGGGTAATGAATCCGTTCCTTCTAATGGTTTTTCTTCATCAATTTCAGATTCAGATTCAGATTCAGATTCACTAACTTCTGATTCACTAGATTCAGTATCTGATTCTAAATTAATTAAATAAGTATTTGGTCATATGGTTATTTCTTTTTCTTTCTCTTACCTTCAATGAAAAGACCACAATAATCATCATCTTTAAATTGTTGTGAACCAATGATATGTGGTAATGGATATCTAAGATAATGATCAAGTTTTTCAACCTTTTTGTCAGCGGCTGTAGCGGCACTTGGTGATACAGATCCATCGGCAAGCAATAAATCGACATTGCTACCATCGACCCCGTTGGCAATATCGGTTGGTGTAGTTTCAGATTGTTCCATCGCAGAGTTCATTAAATTTGCCTTGTCCAATGCAGTAAGACCCAATGCAATCGCTCTTGTAAACTTTGGAATCAACATTTCCTCTGTAAGTTCTTGTGTAGTTTCGGTTGTTGTTGTTGTTTCTTCAACCTTTTCAATCTCTGAATTATCTTCATATACTCTCTAAATATAGTTAGAAAATGTAAATGGACGAGGAGGAGGAGGAGGAGGAGGAGGTCAATATAATTGAGATAATGATATAGTTTAACTATTCAGGTGGACAAACATTTTCAATAAATTGTGAATGAGACAACATAAGGAATTGGTCAAATGTATTGTGTACTTTAACATGAGTTGATTTAACATCGTGAACCAAACTATCTACATGATTTTCAAGTTCCTTTGTTTGATTAATCAATCTATTGGCAAAATCTTGCATATAATTTAATAACTATAATTAGGATAGATAGAAAGATAAATAAGGATATGTTATACATTTAACATTAATGTTCTTCATTCTCTTCCTCTTATAAACATACACCTGCATCAGATGCTAAAGTCCATGTCTTTGAATCATCTTTCATTTCACCTAATGACCAAATCTTCTTCCATGATGGTGTCTCTGAGGAAGCAGCACCATCGGCTGCTACTGCTGTTGCTGGGGTAGAGACTGACTCTGACATCCCTTCTACTATTCTATTCTATACTAAACTATATATGTATATCTTTCTTGTTACAAATATATAAAACAATTATAATGATAGTAGGTAAGAGATAACAATAGCTATCAATAGTAGTACTACTCTATAACAACAAATATCTCTCTCGAATAATGATTCTCTCTCCCAGTTCTCTGTTTATTAAAAAAAAATTGAAAAACCACAAAATCGAAATTGGTGGCGACTTTTCATTCAAAGCAACGGGCAATGGGAGACTCTTAAAACCGAGACCAAGTAAAGAAAGAAAGAAAGATATATTTATATATCTAAATATATATATATAATGTTGTTTTATTATTATAGTTTTGATGTGATTTTTAAATAAATAAATAATAAATAAATAAATAAATAAAATAAATTAAATACAAAAAAGGAACAAGTAGTTATCCAATTCCTTTTTTTTTAAATGATGATGATGTGTTCTGGTTGTGTTGATGTTGTTATTATTGTGGATAATATTAATCCAAATTATTATTATTATGTGCGTAGTTGTTATTAGTAATGTTGTTGTTGTTGTTGTTGGTGTATATAAATAAAAAAAAATATATATTGAGGGTTTAATTGATTTAGTCACTTGAATCACTTGACTCTTCTTCACTTGATTCATCATTTTTATCTTCATCATCTGCATCATCAACTATTTCATCGTCATCTCTATCTGGTATAATTGATTCTAAATCCTCTTGGAATTCTAAAAATTAAATAAAATATAGAAATTAATATCATTAAATATTAAAATATGGTTTAATTAATATTTACCTTCCCAACTTTCCATTGCCTCTCTATAAAAATCGATTTGCATTTCAGCGTATTCTTTTATCATTGTTCCAAGATTTCCTTGTAATTTCTTTTTGGTTGTTTTCATTGATTCTATAAACTCTAGTGTTGTTTGATTGTATTGTGCTTTGATATCATCTTCTTCCTTTTTAGCTTGTTTCGTTTTAGATGATGTTGGATCATGTTTCTTTCTAATTTCATGTAAATTTTGTGATGCTTGTTCATATCTAATTCTAATTATATTTTGTTTCTAAATTTAGAAAATAAATAAATAAATAAAGATATACATTAATAATTACATATTACATTTGGTATATATATTATATAAATATTTATATATTTATATATATTTGCATACTCTTTTTAATTCTCTTGTTTTTCTTAGTTCACTTTCATAAAATACCATTAATGGTTCCAATAGACCATTCAAACCATTGACATAATCCTCTTTGGTGTTTTCTTCAAACGTTGATATTTGTTCACCCAATTCATTGAGTGCTTTACCTACATCGGTCTTATGTAATGAATTATCACTCATGATTTTCATTACTTCACTAAATTGAATTCTTGCCATATCCTCTAAACAAAAAAGAGTTTGTTAGTGTCCAAAGAAATAAAAAATATTTAATATTTTAATTATTACATACTTTCAATTGAAAATATATGTTGTTTTCCTTTTGTTTTCATATTTCTAATATCTTGTTTAATGTTTCGAAGTAATACTTTTAATTCTTTAATGTCATCGGTATCGGCACCAATACTTGATTGACGACCAATCTTTTCTAAATATTTTTGTGTTGATACTGATACGGTGAGTGACAGTCTCTTCATTTTTGATTTATTATTTCCATCTTTGGATGATGAAGTTGGTGATTGATTTCCACTTCCACTTCCACTTCCACTGCTACCACCACCACTTCCATTGGATGAAATGGATGTATTGGAAATTGATGTTGGTCCTTTGTTTTGAGAATGTGAGGAATGTGATGATGATGATGATGATGATGGTAGTGGAGATGTTGCATATTGTTGAGAATATCTATGGTTGAATCTACTCTTTGGGGGAGATGTTTTAGTACTTCTATAATGATGTGCTGTAAATCCTTCAATTTGATTGGGTGATGTTATTTTGGTCGATGAACTTGATGATGATGATGATGACGTTCCAGAAATACCCGATGAGGATGAGGCAGAGGAGGTAGGTGGTTTAGCTTTACTATTATATTTTGATGGCATATAACTACCATTACTATTTGAATTGGAGTGTGAATGAGAATAATTTGATGACGATGATGAGGAAGAAGAAGAGGAATAAGATGAATGATTATTAGTGGTTGGGGTTGAAGAGGCTATTACTACTTTGCCATCATACGACATTGCTTTTGGTGTTGGTTCCATCATTTAAATAAGGTAAGGAAGGTCTGGCTGCTGGCTGGATTCTATCTATCTTGGAAAAATATTTAAAAGAATTAAAAAAAAAAATACTTTGAAAAAAGGAAACAAACAATTGTTGCAATGTAATATTAAAGAGATAGAGGAGGAGGAATGATTAATTGAATATTATTTGTAAGAATTCTTTAAAGAAGAGAGAGAATTCGATGAATAAACGATAGACAAGTTAGAGCACTCTGATTGATGTTCTGTTTTTTCTTTAAAATGTATGAATTGGCAATTATTATAACAACAAGAGAACAAGGTCGCAGTCGACGAGGAAAATAATTTAATTATTTGATTATAATAATTTGTGTTGGTTTTTTTTGTTGTGATCACCTTCTTCTCTTCTTCTTTTGTTTACAGTAACAATGTGATTGGTGATTAAACAATGTGTCAATGTAGTGCAATGTGATGATATCAACAATGATGAAAGTGAAGTGGTGTCCTTTTTTGATATCAACCCAGACAAAGAGGTAGGAGGATAATTATAGTTATAGTTGTTTGTGGATATATTAAATATATTTGATTTATGAAGGAGGATGGATTATCAAACAAGAATAACAACAAACAACAGCAACAACAAACAAGTTGAAAAGTAAGAATTGCCATAGATAGATGTTGCAACAAGTTTCATTTGCCACAACGCATCACCCCGATTTAGCAACAGCAGCAATGTTTGTTGTATATAAACATTACCCGTTGCAACACTTACTTTTTAGAACCACCACTTTCATCCATCATTCTACAGTCACACTATAGGGGGGGTATTTAAATTGATGGATGGAGTTCACCACTATCCAAACCAAACCGTTCCCACACCACTTCTGTGTAAACCAATCAATCGTATTTTCCCATCAAACACAACCTCACACTAACACTACCAAATCTGGGTCATACACATATATACCATATATGTGGGTTCTAGATGACAAGAGAAATGGAATGAATGTCGAGAGATAGAGACATATGATATCAATCAATCAATAGATCTTTGATCATCCAACCAATCTAGATTTAATATCGATTCAACTCTATTTTTATTACCCCCCAACAAATAAATAAATAATTTACCATTGTTGTTCAATTTACTCTTTGTTTACTTTTGTATGAAAAATCATACAAACTCCCAATTTTACTGATGACACACTCTCTCTTTGTTGGAGAGAGGAATGTCATCAGAGGGGTATTATTAATTATTTATTAATTGATTAATTCCATGGTGGTAATGGGTAGAGTAATTTCTTATGAACCTTTTCAAAATTTTCGATAACAGAATCATACTTTTCCAAAAAATCATCATCCAAGAAATCTTCCAAATGATTATGGTTGGTACTGATATTCTTCTTGGTTGCCGACAAACCACATGGAATAGAGAGTGGTCGACTTGGTGAACTTGGAATAGCTGGGAATACTTGCCATCCAAGAGCATCAACTTGAAACTCGTGATGATTGGTCTTTTCTTGTTTCATCTTTTCCATCTTTTCCATTTGTTTGATTTGTTCAAGTTGTTCAATCAATTCCCAATCTTCTTCTTCGCCTTGGTCGAAACAATCTTCCCATTGATCGGCAATGTCATCATCATCACTGTCACCATGTTCTTGATCAACTAAAAGATGTTTTAATTCACCGTTGACTTGGAGTCTGAGCAATGCAAGTTGTTCATCTTCTTCATTATTATAGACAGCAGCATCTCTGTAAATTGGGTTGGATCTTAAATCCTCCAATTCTTGATAGATATTTGATGGAGATGATGAAGGTGGTGGTGGTGGTGGTGGAGATGATGATCTCTTATTGGATCGTTTCTTGTTTGATGATGAACCAGTTGGAGATGAGGATGGTCTTGGTGATATTTCATTTTCATTTGGGATTTGTGGATCAAGATAATCTTCACCTTGAAGAGCTATAAAGATTCTTTCACCCAATACAACGTGTCTGGAAGACTTGATGATATTTCCACCAAGATTATAGATGATCATTTTGTTGAGATAATTTGTAAATTTGGATTCGTTGTCTTTTGTCATAGAGAGACCGAGTGATTCTAAAATATCAATCTTCCATTCAGACATGTTTGTCTTTACAAAGAGATTGATACCTTCATCCAACACACCATTGATTGATAGAGTACATGACACTGTCTTGATCTTGATACGGTCATCAACATGAGGTTCGATATGGCTATGACCATTCTTTTTAATTTGGAATCTCGAGGCAATGGCATGAGTACATTTTTGAATTTCATCGACGATCTCCTTTCTTCTCTTTCCATTCTTTTTTAATTTTTCCTCCAAGTATTCTTTGAATAGCGAAACACAGTAATCGGCCTTTTCCTTGATCCCTTGGTAATCCTTTCTAGCAAAGTTACCTTCTAAAGATTTTGAAAACTCTTGGAATTGAACAATGAGGAATCGAGCTGGTGAATCTGGATTTCCATGCAAGGCCAACAATGTACTTGCCTTTAAACCAACAGACTTTTCAACACCCTTGGCAATCAATAGCTTACGTCTTTGGTCTCCAGGGCACCCATACGCTCCATTGATCAATGGATGACCTCCATTTACATATTTTAGTCCACAAACATAACAAAAGTCAGTATTACATATTCCACATTTAATATGATTACATCCGGCTACAAATAAATAAATAAATAAATAAATAAATATTAATATCTCTACTCTTTCTTTTTTCTATTTTCTATTCTATATTTATGCTTACTTGTTTTTTGAACAGGATATTGACAAGATGGACAAAGAGTTGAAGTTGCCAAGAGATATTTAATAGTTTCTAAATCTTCGTTGAATAATTCATTGAGGTTACCCTTGCAATAGTGTGGCCAGTGATAGGCAGATGCACCACAATGATAACATAGAGTTGATTGACATGTACATCCACTGAATGGGAGCACCAATTGGAGATCTGGATTATTTAGGATCATATGTTTACAATTTTTAACGGCACATTGAGGACTACCAGATGAAATCTTGTAATCTCTAAATAATTGAGTCTTGAAATTCTCAAATAGATTACTCTTGGTCAAGGTTGCTGAAATGGTTGATGAATCGATAATGAGTGGACAATGTACATCTGGACATTGAATGGGGAATCCATTGCCCAAGCCATGTTCAACTTCAGTATCGATGAATTGAGTAAAACATGGTGTACACATGTAATGTCCACATGCCAATTGAACGATTTGGTCAACTGTCAAATCATCATCAAAACAAATGGGACATGATTGACCGTCGGTATCAATGAATTTCAAATGACGAACATCATTCTTGTCAAGATGTCCTTTTAAATTCTTATTGATATAACCAGTACATTTAATACTTGATAATTTAAACTTGAATAATAAATTCTTAATAATTGATTGACAAACTCCCAAAGATTGACTAATCTTATTTTCAATCTCCTTACATTCTAATATGAATTGTGACTACAAAGTAAAAGTAAGTAAAAGTTTAAAACAAAGTATTATTTGTTTTTGGGTTTGTTTTGACACTTACTTTAGTAATTGAATTAACTTCAATATAATCTGATGGGAAGAAAGAGACTAATTCACCATCCATATAAGCAGGATACTTGGCGTTACCAGGTGCCTTTTGATAGTAATCTTGAAAGGTTAACATGACTGCTTCCAATACTTGTGGGAGTTGATAGACTGATGTAAGATTTTTGAAATTTTGTTTCAATCGATACTCTAGTGCAATGGCCGAGGCCATATGGATGGAATAGGTGAATTGATCGGGTTGCATGTCATTTTTGAATACTATCCATGCCGATGAATCAGTTCTATCACAATGTGAGGCAAGGTAGAGAGTTGCAGTATATGGTTTTGATTCTCCAATTTGAATCAAATGTTTGTATTGTCTTTTCAATTCATAGAATATATCTAGGAATGGATTTTTACAATCATATGATAAATCATATAAACTCTTATTATCATCTGAATGATCAACTTCTGATCTATCATGAATAAGAGTAGAGGTTGGTTGTTTTTTCTCTGGTTGTTGTTGTTGAATGACATATGGGATGATTGGAGTTTCAATACCAGGTGTCAATCTAAGTACCTGATTATGAACCAATACATCCAATGATGTAATCATTACTTTATCAGTTGTAAATAATGATACATATTTAATAGAATCTGAAACTTTAAATGATGATTTTAAATAATTTAATAAACATTTTAAAGTCCAATCTTGTTGAACAACAACTGATTGAAAAATCTAAAACCAAAAAATTAAAATAATTTTTAATTAATTAATCATCAAGATAAGAAGGAGTGAATGTAATAGTAATATATGGGATTCTTACATTTTCATCAACCAATGAAACATAAATTCTCTTTCTAATGTCTGGAAATTGACATTCTACGTATAATGATTGGGTTTGTTTGTGTGATGCCATTTTTTTTAAAAATTGTTTGATATCAAGGTGATTGAATGGATGGATGGGATGAGAGAGAGAGAGAGAGAGAGAGAAAATATAGATCGATTGAATGTTGGAATAAATAAATAAACAGAAATATAAATGTTAATACAATTGTAAATTAAAATTTTGATCTTTTAAACTTGATGATCCATGTGATCGAATTCTGAAAGTTTGTAGAGAAAATCAGTGGAAAACCCCCACTTTTTTTTTGAGAAAAAAAAAGAACATGAGAGAGAGCCGAGATAAGTATTTTATTAGACTAAGACGAGCAGAGCCCTACAATAACAACTGCTCCTCTGACTGCAGCTTTTCGGCTTAGTACTAACATTTTGTACAATCGCGATAGAGAAATGATTTTTTAGAAAATTGTTTTTTTATTATTTATTATTTTGATTTACCTATTAATTTTAATATTGTCTACCATTGTTATTATTTTGTTGTTGATTCTGATTATAAGTATAAGGTGGAGGAGCACCAAAAGAAGCTGGTGGAGCTGAAAAAGATGGAGGAGGAGCACCAAAAGATACTGGTGGAGCTGAATAGGAATTTGGAGGTGGAGCACCATATGGTTGTGGTTGATATGGTGTATAGGCTGGTGGTGGAGGTTGTTGATACTGTTGTTGTTGTTGTTGTTTGTAAATGGGTGAATTTAATTGTACATTTGATGGGACTGGTGGTTTGTTGTAATCGACATTGGTTGATGGAGATCCGCCATAGGGAGAGACACCAGCCGAGATCTGTCTGACAAGTTCATTCTTTTCCTTTTGACGTTCATTGACAAAGTCTTCACAACGACTCTTAAACTTTAATAAAATCTCTTGGAAATTGGTATAGAATTGGATACCTTCACCGAGATTGGATTTGAGTTCGTTGTAGGTCTTGAAGGCATTGGCAAATCTTTGTAAAATCTCTTCACGTTGACTACCGTGTTTGCTGTTGGTACGAACAAACTTTTCGTTTTCCTGACGGATTGACTCGAGCAATGGTTCTTGTTTGAGGAAGTTGTCATTGAGTTGTGTTTGGAGTGGTTCGTACTTTAATATCTCCTCATTAAACACTTGTTGACGGTCGCGACCTGGAGGACTGATAAGCTTGACAGTAATGTCGTCCTTGAGTGACAATTGCTTGAACTTTTCACCGATTTGTTCCCGAGCAGCCATAAGATTGTCGAGTGATTTAATCGACGCCTTGAGGTTGGCAACCTCTGGGATTTGGTTGAGTGGCATAATGTTGGATGGCAACAATTGTACAACCTCGTCTTGTGACTCGAGTGCAGCAATCAACGACTTGGCATCCTCAAATTTTTTGCGGATAAATGCGTCGCTCTTTGACGAGTGCGACAAGTTGCTAGTGTATTTGGCCAAGTCTTGACGGAGATTGGCCGTCAAAGTGTAGGATGGAGTACGGTGCCATGCCGACTGGTACTGTTGTCTCATTCCATTGTCCTCTTCCTCCTCCTTGTCCAACAATTTATTCGACGATTGACAAATCGAATGATCCTCTTCATAGAGTTGTTGTAGTGATCTCAAAAGATCACTCACAGTCTCTACTCCTCTTTCTGATTTCACCAAATCCATCTTTTCTTGTAATGCCTTTGGAATTCCAATTTCCAATGCTTCAATAGCTCCTGGTAAATTCATTGATAATAATGTTCTATAAAAAAAAAATAATAATAAAATTAAATAAATTAAATAAATAAAATAATTCATCTATCTCTTTGGATAATTTTTTTTTACTTACGCTTTAGCTGATTCATTATGATATTTAATATTTTCCAATTCTTTTTTGATTAATTGTTCTTTTTGATCATTGTAGAAAGCAGCATCTTCCTTTACAGAGTATGGTACGAGATGAGAGAATGGATCACTAGAGGTGATTTCTGGAATTGGTAATGACTTTGCCATTGGTTTCTTTTCCAATGCTGATAATTTATGTGATTGTGGAACTACATCATGATAAATTGTATCATTATCCTTTTTAGCAGATTCAAATGCTTTTATAATAATCTATAAAAAGAAATAGAAAATAAATATCAAACTCTTCCATATAAAGTTATTATTATTATTATTCATTATTATATAATTATATTTACATTTGCAGTTTTATCTAAAAAGTCCTTAAATTCAACAACAGCAGTTTTTGGAATATTAACTTTAGCTTGGTTGATAGATTCAACTGCCATGGTGAGTCTAGCTACTTGTTCACCAAATTGAGCAGCTTGTTCCAATCCAGTTGCATATTTGTAGAATGCAAGTGCTTTGAATATAAATGATTTTGTATAAGAAATTGCTGTCCATGTCTAAATAAGTAAAAAAAAGAAAAAGAAGAGAAAAAAATAAAATTAATGACTCTATCTATAGTCAATCATTTGTTTACTATTTACTTACTCTATCAACAAGACTTTTTAAAGCATTTGAATTTGTTAATTGGTAGACAGTATCATAGTATTCAGCAGTTTGCATGGCCAATTTAGATTGAATAGAGTCACTCATATTGTCAATGGCAGCCTTTTCATAGATACACTCTTGAGCTTGAGCAATCATCAAATTTGATAATAGACTAAGTGAGTCTGCAGAGAAATCTGGACTATTGAAACATTCTGGGTGCGATGAAATGTATTCTCTAAGGTGTGCAAAGATACCAGATGCAGATTGGAATGAATTGCATGCCTTTTTGATACCTTCAACAGTCGATCGATTTTGAGTTGCTCCAATTTGACTAATAATTGAACCATAGTTGAATAATACTGAACTTCTTTCAAAAAATACACTATACAATGAAAATTTTCTTTGTTTATAACAATCTGTCCAAGGGAATTGAATTCTGACCTATAGAAACAAGAGTATTTAGATTAGTATAGAGTTCTTTTTGTTTTCTCTCTCTATTTTATTTCTCTATTTCTTTTTTCTTTTCTACTACTTACATTATTTTCAGAGATTGGGAATCTCATTTCTAAAGATTGGAGAATAGAGTAATACTTCCAAATCATTTCCTTGGAAGTCTCTGTCTTGTCTTGAAGATTACGTACATCTTCACGAAGTGAACTCAAGGTATTGATTTGTTGTTCATGATCGGCAGCTTCTTCTTTACTAAATTGCTCCTTGATATATTTAGTCAAAGGTTTGATTACATCAACCTTTTCAGTTCTCTTTCTATCTACTGATAACATTTTTTAAATGTATTGTTATATTTTAAATATGATGATAGAATAGGATAGGATAGGTAATATATATATATATACTATAATATATAAATGTGTGTGTATGAATGAATGAATGAGATAGATGATGGTGGTATTGATAAGTTGATTTAATATTCACAAAACTATACAAATAATAATAGTATTAGGTATTATATTATTATTATTATATTTGACACCAGCTACTAACTAAATGAAAAAAAGAAGGGATAAAGTAGAAGAAGGAATAAAATTGAGACACTTTAATAAAAAAAAAAGGTCATACATGACAAAAGCTGCAAGTTTATATTAGACAAAACTGTGAGTTTTTATCCTTCTTTCTCAAGAACAGATCATTAGGTGCTCCTAATTATTTGAAATCAAAGTTCATCACTATATTCATCCGTCTTATCAAAGATTACGCACTACTCTCACATGACCGACCTAATGACACTAATCGAATCGATCAACCATCAGCATTATATTTATATTTTTATAATTATAAATAACTAATATATAAATTAAATGCGCTTCCTTCTTCTAATATAATATATCGCAAAACAAGATTGATCTGCAGTATTTCAATATGTGTACTTTTGTGAAACCAAGACTACTCAACTACCTTCCTACCTATTAATCATCTCATTTGATATTAAATATCAAAAAAAGACAAAGACAACGAACATTCATCTAAATTTCCCAGTTTCTTTCTTACTTTTCATCACATCGCTGCTGAGTTGTATAAAACTTTATATATATCTTCCTTTTTCTATTATTTATTATTATTGTACTTTTTAAAAATGGCAAAAACAAAGAGAAACTATAAACCTCATTTACAAACATCAAAGATTAAACCAACACCAGAAAATAAGGACGATGAGAGCAACGGCAGTGGAACAAGTGAAGTGGTGTCAGATGATACAATTAGAGAAGAGACACCAGAGTATACAATAGATGGTTCAATATTGGAGGGTGGAGGACAGATCATTAGAAACTGTCTTGCATTGGCATCGTTGTTTAATAAACCGATTCGAATCAACAAGATACGAAACGGTAGAGATCAACCTGGGTTAAAGGCACAACATCGATCGGGTGTCGATCTATTGGTACGTTTGTTTAGAGCACATGCCAGTGGTTGCAAGGTTGGCTCGACCGATCTATACTATCATCCACGTCGACTAGCACACGAAATCAAAGACACTAGTATCGAAGCTGACACTGGTACTGCTGGCAGCATCACGCTTTTACTTCAAATATCGTTACCGTGTCTTGTGTTTTTTGGTAGTTCCACCAAGTTGGTGTTGGGTGGTGGCACCAATGTGGCCTTTTCTCCGATGATTGATTACATTGCACAGGTTTTTGCACCGGCTGCCAAGTTGATGGGTGTAGACATGGACATCACCATTGACAAGCGTGGCTACTATCCACGTGGATGTGGTCAGACTACCGTCATCACCAGACCCCTCACAACCGAACCACTCAAACCAATCGAGATATTGGATCGTGGTCAAGTCACCAAGATCATCATCACATCCTACTTTACATCGACTAGAATCAATCCATCGGTGGCAGACCGAATGTGTCAACATGCTAGAAAGTTGTTGAAAAAAGAGTTCAAGGTAGAGATTGAAGAACGTAGTGTAGATGTTGCCAAGGAGAGTTATGGAGATTGTGCCTATATATTTATCATGGCAGAGACTTCTACGGGATGTAGATTTGGTGCATCGGCAATCGGTGAAATCAAAGTACCGGCTGAAAAGGTTGCAGAAGATGCCACCATCCAATTAATCAATGATCTAAATGGTGGAGGATGTGTAGATGAATTCCTTCAAGACCAATTAATCATCTTTATGGCCCTCGCCAAAGGAACAAGTAAAATTAAAACAGGTCTCATCTCTCTACACACTGAAACTAGTATTCATTTCACTTCACTCATGACTGGTGCTAAATTCCAAGTCATCCCAGATCCCGACGGTAAAAAAGATGTTAATATCATTATTTGTGATGGTATTGGTTATTTAAATGGACAAAATCAAAATCAAAATATCAATAATTGTACTACTTCAACTTCAACTACAACTACAACTACAACAACAACTAATAATACAACAACAACAACAGATAGTTAAGAGAGAAAAATAAATTATTTATTTATTTATTTTTAAAAAAAAAAAGATGGATGGTTTAAAATAATTTTGATTTGATTTGGTTTAATTCTTTCCAAGGATTTTTTTGATTAAATGCTTTGGAAGTGGATCGATAGCTTTAACCAAAGGACCAGAGAAATCATTTGACATGTAACAAAAGTCTGGCATTAATGGACCACTAGCAACACCTCTATTGCCAAGCAAACAGGTGTATTGTTCGATACGTGGAAGGGCAGTGACTGGGTTGTTGACAGATTGGTCAGACCACAATCTTTCGGCAATGGCAATGCTACGTGGCCATACTCTAACGTCCCAATTTAATTGATGGACTTGTTCAGCCCACATACAAGCTTCACCACCAATGATATTGTCTTGGTTGGTAGTGATGTTGTTGTATGGGTCGGCAGCATAAAAGTCTCTCCAAGTATCTTGCCATTCATAGTGAATGTTGTTGGCTGGATCTTGCTTGTCCAAATACCATGTAGTTGAAACTAATGCCTTAAATCCTGCATCAACAATTTGTTGTACAATTGAATCTTAAACAAATAGAAAATAGAAATAGAAAATAGAAAATAGAAATATTAATATTAATATAAATATTATTTTTTAACTTTTTGTTTTTGTTTTTTTTTCTCCTAACTTACAACTATCCCAAATTTGAATAAGAGTACCAGGTTTAATGTTTACACCATTTTGGAATGGATCATTCCACATTAATTTAGTACGGTTGAGAGTACCGAGGATGGTGTCAAGTTGGTCTTCAAAGTATTGTTCGACGTCGACGAGGTTAAAGTTGTTGTTGTTCATCCATTGGACAATGGATGGATCCTCCTGCCAGCATCCAAAGACGACTTCATCACCACCTACGTGGAAGTACTCGTCTGGGAAGACAGTGGTCATCTCGGCAAACAAGTTTTGGAGGAAGTTGTAGGTGTATGGGAGCGATGGGTTGAGTGCGAGGTTGTTGACGTTGGCAGCATAGTTGGGACAGGAAGCGAGGAGCTCGGGATAACCAACACCCCATGATCCAGTGTGGCCTGGAATGTCAAACTCGGGAATCACACGGATACCGTAGGTCTTGGCATAGGCAACGACCTCTTCGATATCGTCGTGCGTGTAGATGGCGGTTGGGAAGTAGGCAGCCTTGGTCAAGTTGGGGTAAGTGGTAGACTGAACCGAGAACGATACAGCATCGACCAAATGCCAGTGGAGTACGTTAAACTTGTTGAAACCGAGTGCATCGATGATATGGAGGATAAAGTTTTTGGGCAAAAAGTGACGGGCCGAGTCGACCATGAACCCACGCCATGGGAAACGGGGACTGTCGACAATCTTGATGGGGGTGTATGGGATCGAGTAGGCGTTGCCGATTGGATCGTATGAGATGAGTTGGGCAAAGGTCTCGAGACCACGCATGGCTCCAAACACAGTGTTGGCGCTCAAAGTCAACGAACCCGTGTTGGCAACGATCGTGTAGGACTCGTCGACTCCGAGGTAGAGGTCTTCGTTGTCGCTGGCGACTTGCACGTTGAGGGTGAGGGCTGGGGCTGTTTGGACGGCTCCGTCAAACAAGAAAAAGAGGCCTTGGTATCTCTTGATGGCCACGCCCAACAAGGTCGACGATGAAGTGGTGGCAATCTTAAAGGCTGCTGGGTTGACCGACACACTAGTCGAGCCATAATTTAATGATTGTGGTAATGGTACAATGTTTGGTGACTGTCCATTAACAATTGCAATAATTGCAATCAATGCAAATAAAAACAAAGTAATTGATTTCATTTGATATATAAATATTATACACTTTAAAATCTCTACTCTAAGCAATTAGATTTGATTTTGATGGTGATGATGTATATCTATCTATTTGAATGAAAATAATAAATAATGAGGGATGAACAACACAACAAAAAGTAAATTTCACATTGGGGGGTTGAATGGAGTGTGTCCGATTGATTGATCCCAACAGCTGGGAACGGAGACACACAACAAAAATTATAAAAAAATAATTTTTAATTTCTCTTTTGCGCATTCCGTCTTTGAGGGGGTGCTATGAAAATGAAATGCATCGTCTGGTTTCCCTGGGGCTAAGGCTTTATAGTTTTCAAAAACTTAAATATCTGTCTCGAGATTTCGTTTCGTTCGATGCCGGGGTCAATGAAAAGAAAGATATTATTTCTTTTATTTTATTTTATTTTATTTATTTTCGTTCATGTAGTTGACGATTATCATTATCTTTGAATGGTCTAGTGTTTTTTCTTAAAGCTTCAATATCAACTTGATATTGTTCAGTACGCATAGATCTTTCATCTGTCATTGGTGCTAATGCCACAATCTGTAATGCAGATGACAATGAATCACATTTTTCATTAAATAATTCAACAGTCTAAAAAAGAAAAAAAATATACAAATAGAAAATTATTATTATTATTATTATTATTATTTAAATCATTATCTTTTTTTTTTTTATATACTAATACTTACACTATTAAATGCTTCACTTTCACTTTCACCATAAGAATAAACAAGTACATCTGAACCAGAATATAATTTAACTTTATATAATGGGAAATATTTCATATTAATTGATTCAAATCTAAATTTTAAAATAAAAGATATTGATATTAATTAATTTGTTGGATTCTTGATAAATAATTATTATTGATGAAGTTTGACCTACTCAAAACGTGGAGGTTGTAATTTAAAACTAGAGAATTTTTTAAATAGGGAAGATTCTGGATTATCAATCAATACTTTTTCAATTGATTGATTCAAGATATTGTCTAGAATGAATTGTCTGGTGAAAAGGAACCCCTTTTCCATAAATAGTGCACCAATGAATTGAATCAATCCTTTGGATGTATAGTATCGATCGACGTATGGTTGTATTGGTTCAGTCCAATCATTTTGATAAACTCTAATCAATCTGTCCA
Source organism: Cavenderia fasciculata (assembly GCF_000203815.1). Lineage (NCBI taxonomy): Eukaryota > Evosea > Eumycetozoa > Acytosteliales > Cavenderiaceae > Cavenderia > Cavenderia fasciculata. Next base: position 648,792 of record NW_004457644.1, on the reverse strand, counting down.
ATCCCATCTCTTGACATTTTGTTCTAAGATAATATCTTCCATTGACATAGGATCTATATTCTTGAAAATCCTTTTCTTTTGTTTTTCCTTTAAATTCTTTAATTATTAAATTATATATAACATTTCCTAAATAAAGAGAAAGAGAGATATGGTTAATAACCAGCTCTACTACTAGTCATTGACTGTAATCTTGTTTGTAATCCTTTGATATTTACCCAAATAAGTAAATTTGTTAAATTGAGCATCAGAAGTTTGAGGATGGATAGTTAAACTTGAAATCAAAGATGGAGTAATCTCTTTCGGTTCAATTGACAATCCCTTTGTTTTTAATAGTTGTACCAATTCTTTTGAAATCATAGTATCTGATTGATTGAATGTATGTTTGTTGTCTTCTTTGTCATAGTCGTCTTGTTTTCCTACTTCTTCTTCTTCTTGATCAAAATCTGATTTGTAGTCACTATTCTTTCTTTTCAAAAGATGATGTAAGAGTAAATTATCTGTACCAGTAGTTGGATAGAGTAGATCTGCATCATAGTTTGTAGTGTTTGTTTGATCTATGCTAGCGTATTGTTGTGTCTTTGATGAGTTTGTCATTGCTTTCTTTTGTAATCGATCCAATTGCTTTTGTTTCATCACTTGATTCTGAATGTTGTCTCCTACTGCAACCTTTTTTACTTCTCCTCCTCCTCCACCTCTTTTCCTTTGTCCTTTTGTCTTGCTATCATTATTTGTTTGTGATGATTGATCTATAACTTGTTTATTCTTTACAAAGTTATTGATGACTGATCTTGCAGTGTCTGGGTCTGAACCCGACCATTTCGCCGATTTGCCATTAAAGTGATATCTTTGTTGAACTAATATCGATGTCTTTTGTGATGTTAATAGACATGATGATATATGTTGTTTATTAGATGTATTTATTATTATTCTTTTTAACATCTTCTTTCTTTTAATATATACACAAAGATAAGATGCAAATGACTCGTCTTTTTAAATTGTCGTCTCACAATATTGAAAAATGATTATTTCTTTTTTTTTCCAACTACATGTATTAATATTAATATATTCTATTCTTGATTGTTGTCTTTCATATTTGTCTTGAACAATGATGTAGGAGGGATGGAAAATGGTAGCGCTACGTTTTATTCATGAAGATTAATCAACTTGATTGAGTATTATTATTATTATTATTATTATTATTTACAATATTATTATTATTATTATTATTTGATTATTTTGTATTAAGATTTTAACCAAAAATCATAAATAAATAACCAGATAGAGTAAGAGAAAGATAAGAAGCAAATTTGATGATACCAATAAAAGGAGCCAATATTTCTTGTCGACGAAGTTGATCACCATCCAATAGTTTGATATCTACAAATTTTGCGCGAGGTACATAGTCACCAGACGCTATAAAGAGTCCACGGCCTATACCAATGTTATTGAGTCGAAGTACTTCTTTAAACTTTGCCACATCTTTTAGGGGTACCGGTACACTATAGTCTTTGCATTCGACATAGGTCTTGAAAAAGATACCATATACAATGTCAATCTCTGACCGATTGCCTCGTTTATCGATGAGTGTAACGTTTCTTTTGATATTTGCTTCCAATCGATTACTGAGCATCGTGGCCACACGCTCTTCAAACCTCATTCCCTTTTCCTTCATTTTGTTTCCCATCATATGTTCATCCATTCCTCTTGTTGTTCCTCTAATCAATCTAAATATCTTTTCTACATTTTTAAATGCAACCATTATCTATTGTCTATCTGTAATTCAACAGTAGAGAAAACTTTAATAAATAAATATATATATATAATATATATAGGAGTAAGAGTTGGTTGGTTGATTGATTTGTTGTTACTACTACTTTAATATATAATTAATATCTATCACTCAATCATCTGAGAGTAATGATGATGTCTTTTGAGAAACGACTAAAACACTGAACTTTCAAACTAAAAATTTTTTTAACAAAGATAATAATAATAATAATTATCCTTTTGTAATATTGTTAATAGTACTTACCATAGTACTAGTTGTATTAAGGAGAATAGCACAAGTCGATTCAAGAGTAGTAAAGGTAGAGAAAGTATAGGTCAAAAGAAGATAATATTATGTTCACATTCAAGAATAAGAATGTGAAGTGTAAATTTGATACGTCCAACACCCAATCAACAAACAGGTATCAGATAATGAGGGCATTAATCAAACCAAACCATTCATTCAAGGTCAAATCAACTTTATCAAACACCTTTGCCGATACTATCTTACTATCAAAAGCATGCTCTTCTTAAGAATTCTTAGTGTTTGAAAAGAACCAACGATAATACCGACACAATCGTCAACATCATTGTCTCTTATAATGCAACGCATGGGCCACGGTCCGTTTAGTTTCCAAACCAAACAAGGGTTTGACGTCGAACTCGAGGACATAATATCTTGCAAACCGATATTTTGACACCAGATATTTATCATGTGAATAGGATAACCAAGATATTATCTGAAATGAAACGACGACGAAGTGTGAATCGAACGTCGGTTTGATGTACATCGACGACAAATGACTTTGTACCAGTGAACTACACCACACATGGTCTAATGACCTGGCCCTACTCTTGTTTGCAAAGGGTTTTTACGAATTTATTGGGTTTGGTTTATTATCGATCAACCAAGACAAAGAGGAAGTGACGAAACAACAACGTTGTTTCAAGAGTCTATACATACACATAATATTCAACAACAAAGCAAGATGAAAAATTATATCTATCTCTTTATTTGTTTGAGTACAATATTATTTTTAACAGACACATCCAACAATCAGGTCTCGGCTCAACCATTTCTACCTCAAGAAGAACGTAAGTTTTTTTGACAAAGTTTGGAAACCAAAACCAATGGGTAGTTATACTAATTACTTGTCTGTATATGTAGTTGATTCAATTATTTTTATTATCCAACAGTATGGTTTAGCTGCACCTCAAGATCAATCAGTTTGTTCATATCCCAGATTCCAGTGTCAACCATTTAATAATGGATCGGTATTACATTTTACATCAATGTATGTTTTTTTTTTCGCCATCATCAGATCTCTACTCAATGAATACTAAATTGTATTTACATTATTATTTAAATTATAGTATTATTCTTGTTTCTGAATATGCATTTGTTGGACAACCATCTACAACTTTGACATCACTGGCATTCCCAGAACTGACACAGTTATATGTCAATATTTTCAACACTACCGATACCTCTATTAATATTCTTGGACTACTTAAAGATACCCCAAAGTTAAAAACTATTTAGTATGTATAAAAATTAATATTTTATATTTATTTATTTATTTATTTATTCTTTTTTAGTTTTGGAAAAGATCTTGGTATAACTACAATTCCATCTGGATTCCCAAATCAAGCACTTGAAGAACTTTCATTGTTGAACTGTTTTATATCGACTATTCCAAATTTCTTTAATGGAACCAATCTATTAACAATAGGTATCATTCAAAATACACCACCCATAGAATTTACTATAGACAATAGTCTTTACCTTCCACAAATGGTCAGACTACAATTAGTTGTTGACTCTATAACTGGTCCATTAACCATCTCCAAATCCTCTTTTCCCAAATTAACTCAGATGTAAGTAAATTCATTATATACGTTATTGATAGCAGAAACAGATTTCTAACTTTATTTATAGAGAGTTTAGTTCAATCAACAAAAATTATACATTAAACATTGATATTCCAAATTTAGAGCTTTTAGCTGCCACTACAACCGATCTTAGTGTTTCTTACACTACCACTTTTACAAATGTATCTCAAATGAAGGATTTGTAAGTTGCATTCAATAAGCGCTTCTTATACAATTGAAAATAATTAATTACTAACAAAACCTTTTTTTTCTCTTTATATATATAGAAAATTAGATGGATATAAAGCTTCTGTTACACCTACACTCGAAGAATTCTTATCATTGGAGAAGTTGTAAGTACAAAAATATATATATATATGATATTTACTTTATACCCAAACTGATTTATTTTTATTATTATTATTTTAGAACTATGCGTTATGCAAGTCTCACAGAATTTCCTTTTTCATCGTTTCCTCCAAAACTAGTTGAATTGTAAGATTAAATAATAATAATAATAATTTATTATATTCTTTTATAAAGACTAATATTAGGTGTATTTTTTATTTATTTATAGTACAGCTATGTTTTCAAATTTCGAAAGCATTCCAGTAACACCAGACTTTCCACCAAGCCTTTTGTCATTTGATTTAACAAATAATCTATTGACTGGGACCATTCCATGGAGTAGATTTGAAAAGACTGGAATGAAAGTAGGATTGGCCAATAATATGGGAGTGACAGGAGATGTACCTGACAGTATGTGCATTGCCGACACCCTTTATGTCTATAATACAGGAATCACATCTATCCCTGATTGTTTTTGGTGTTATGAATATCAAGGTGCCTCTTTTTCATCTAGTTTAACAAAACCACCGGTTCTTAATTGTGGTATGTACTTGTAAAAACAATAAGCAGCTTAAAACTAAAAATTTTTTTTTTAAAAAAGATATTACATTGGATTCACAAGAATTGATAACAGTTAATGGAGTAACAAATATAATTGGGAATGGATTAGGTTGGAAATATTATAATCTTCCAAGTTATGAATTACAATACAACATTCCAAACAAGAATCTAAGGTTTGTTTTAAATATTAAATATTTATTTATATTAATTAATTTATTTTAATTTATTTTAATTTAGTTTAACATACCCAGGATATATAAATGGAGCAAAACAAAATGTATCAATATCATTTAAAAGTGGTGGTCAAGCATTTATATTTTCTCTTACGGAGGTTGGTGTTGAATTTGTAGAAACTACAATACAACAAGAGTCAAGTGGATTGGCAGTATTCAATTTTACACTTAAAGTTGTCAACATTGATTTGATATACTCTGTAAATATTGACAATAACATTCAATGTGATAGAATAGTAATCTACCCATACAATGTATTGTGTAAAATAGACTCCAAAAAGTTGGACGCTCGTAAAAAATACAATTTTACCATTTCCAACACTTACAACTCGGTTACGGTTGAATCATCCTTTATCCAACAATACCCTCTAATCAACGCAATCAACGATCATACAAATGATACAACTATCGTTACCAACAACTCTTCCTTTAAATTAACTGGAGACTTTGGTAGCTTGACCAACGTTTTGGTCACCTTTAGAAATCCTCTCCAAGGTCAACCCATTCAATGTCAATTGGATCAAATACCAACCGGAAATAATTTATTTTGTACATTACAAACTGATTTACCAAGTGGTATGATTGACATTACAGTTAGTGTCGATGGTTTCAACAATACCCAATCATTTGAAATTCTTTCACTCAAAGATCAATGTACTAGTGACACTAGAGGTTGTCATGGAAATGGTCAATGTAGCAATATTGGTCTATGTGTTTGTAATACTCTTGGTTTTTATAATAATTGTTCTATTCGTATGTAAAAAAAGAAAAAATAATAATAATGATTTTTTATAATTTAAATGTTTATCAATTTTTTTTTTATTGTAGCATATCCAACAACCTATTCAGTTTATTATAATGAAAATAAATATAAAAATATAACATTGTACGGAGATTATGGGTTAAATGGTCAAGATGGGATCATTATATCTATCAATAAGATTAATTGTCTTGTTGAATTTGCTTCACAAAGTTTAATTAATTGTACGCTTGTTGAATCTCCAGCATTTGGTTTGGCTTCATTAAACATTACACTCTTTTTCAATTCAACCACAACATTGGGATTTTATAAATTAAACTTTATCAATTTTAAAAATCCAAGCAATCCTTCTACAACTACTAGTTCAACTACTAGTTCAACTCCTACTACTACTACTACTACAACTAGTTCAACTCCTACATCACCTTTTGATCAATGTCAAGAGTTAACATTTGAATGTTTTGGTCATGGAAATTGTAATAATAATGGTCAATGTATATGTTTTGATGGATATAATCAAGATGATAATTGTAAAACTAAATGTATGTAAAATTATTATTATATTATAATTTATTTATTAATTTTGAATTTTTTTTTTTAGATATAAATACTACATTACCAGTTATAAATTCAACAAAACCAATTGCATCATTTTTAATTGACAATGTTGATTTTAATTTTGAAATTGTATCAATTCAAGAATTGGGAATGGATGATCAGATTTTAAAAGAATTGCCTACAGATAGTTGGATTTCAAACGTTTTTAGTAATGATAGTTTGACCATTGCAAACTATCAATTGGTTATACCAAATGATACAGTACTGTTGGCCGACACTAATATATCGGCCATTATTAGTTTCTCTCGAGACCAAAGAACCATCCAGTTTGGTCCACAACAACTATTAATCAACCCAAACTCTATCAAACTATCTTTGGATATTAACAATTGGCAATTCTCTTCCAACTTGGCTACTCTTCGAGTTGTATTTAAAACCATTATCCAAATCGACCAAACCATTTCATATGACTGCCAACAAATTCCAATTGAACCAGTATCATATGATGAGTTGACATCAACACTCGAATACCTTCGTGTGGTCAAAGAAAATGTTCAATTTAATGGTAGATTCTTAGACTATGTGCTTGCCAATGGCCGGCCAAGCTATTCAAAAACCGAGGTTCTATCCATTTCAGAAATGGACTCTGTTGCTTTGATTGGCATTTCTTTGCCTCAATGTCAACTGTGTTCTCTTGATCCAGACTTTACACCATTACTCATCGACAAGAGCAACGATCAAGGATGTGAAAAGAATAATAATTGGAAAATCATTGTTGGAGTGGTGATTGGAGTTTTTGGAGCAATCTCTATTGCCATCGCAACTACCATTTTAATCAAAAAGCAAAGACTATTAAAAGCTCAAAAAAAATCTTTTAATGCAAAATTACAATCACTTCAACAACAATAAATAGATAAATATATAAATGTTAAAAGTTTTACTTGGTTATTTATTAATTAAAATTTTTTTATATTTTTTAAAAAGTCCTTTTGTTTTTGAGAAAGGAGAGAAAATAGTGGACCATCAAACATTGACGCTGAAATGTTGAGAGAGTTGGCAAGAAAGACAGCAGTATGAAATGATATTCTAAATTTGAAATTCTTTAGAATATTTTCAAAGCTAATACTAAAATACTTTGCTATGACCATTGCTTGATCAAATCTAGCCGATGTCTCATCTGTCTCTATGAGAAATTCCGAATATACGCGTTCCATCTTGTTTTGTGGTAATATTTTGTTTGAAAGATTGGTGATCAATTGCAAACAGTGGTCAAGCATTACAGTTGAGCAAGTCTGGAGGTATGGGGTGATAGCAGTGTGATAAAACATCGATTCGATTCTGGCTGTTACTATTTTGTTATCCATTCCCTTTTTTTGCAACCTGTCAATGAGGAATTTGAAGCAATCACGGCGGTTGAATTCGAATAAAAAGTCGTAATATTGAATAGCATTGAGGTCCAACTCATCAAAAAGTGAACTTGATATTGGTGCCTGGCAAAGAACAAATTGTTTTGAATAGACTTTCATGAAACGGGTGGTATCAAGGTGTTGGTAATTGTCATAGGAAAAACAACGGATCGTTTGTTCTTTGGAAAAGTGACATGCTTCAATGTCATTGAGTCGTTCGTCGACATTGTCCAAAAGGCATTCTATGAGGTTTTTCCTAAAAGGAACTCCATGTTTGTGTAGGTAATCTAGAATAGGTTTATCCATTATACCACCTTGGTAGAGTGAATCGTTGATAAAGTTTTCTCGATTGTCACGTAGGCCAGTTTCCATGATCTGAATGTTGATATCTTGTGAAAAGCAATGGGACGGGATCAAACCATAGATAAAAATAGGGTCGTACCTAAAGAGAGACGGGTTGTTCCCATCGACGAGTTGGAGTTGCTGTTTTTTGTGTTGTTTTAAAATATAATTGACACATTGGTTATCAATTGTTACATCCAAAGCCTTTTCGATATCCAATCCAATATAAATGAGGAATTTGATATTGGCAAGGGAAGGAGTGTCGACTGGATGGTAGAGTTCCGAGTCAAAGGGAACTTGGAGATCGTAGTATAGAAATTGCAATCGATCCTGGCAGTTGTATGCGTTGGGGGTGCATTCCAAGTCTGATGTATGATAAAGTTCGTTTGCGATCAGATCCCATCGATCAATGATTGCATTGTCATAAAGAGGGGATCCTATTTCCAGCAGGTCTGGAAGACAATGTCGAATAAAACGGAGAACGGTGAAATCTTGAATTTGTTCCAGGTTTTGAGTGGTAAAGGATTCTGTTCGGTTTCGATGAATAAAATTGACTAGAATAATATCTTGTTTTCCGAGAATGCTCTCCATACGGTCCAGTAAACATTCAGATTTTGTGTCTAGTTGGTCCAAGTTTACATGATGGTGCCAATAATGAATGTCGTCAATGTTTTCAATATCAAATTCTTCTTGGTCATTCACTGAAACTCTTTCTGTTTGACTGTAGGAAAATACATTGTCATATCCTTGTCGGTCTGACTTTTCTGATCGATTCTTTTGGATTAAATTGTCTAGTTCCTTTTCCATTACCTCTTGGTCAAATAAACCAGGCAAAGCTGGAAAATGGTAATGATAGTAGGTATGTGTTTGGGGAAAAGGTAAAAAGGGAAATGGATCGACCTGTTTTAATAGTTGTTCTTGAATATAAACGGAATAGTCAAAAAGAGGTGGGCCAGGAATACAAATAAAGGATGACCGATAATTGTCATAGACAAGTTGAAAGAGCTCCGCATCAGAGACTTGGAAAAGAGAGCTGACTGCCTTGGGGCTGACATGAAGTGGTTCTTTTCGACGAATCAGATATTTGATCCAATTGGATCCACCATTTGATACAAGCCATGTGAGATCCAAACGGAGATCCATTGGCATTGGAACTCTGTACCCAGACTCTGTGAATCTTGTCTCTCTAAGAATCTTTCGCAAAATATATTTGTTACCAAATACTAATCGAATGGTTTCTTGATTGATCAATTGTGTCTTTTCTCCTTTTTTGGCTCGGTTGAATTGTAAAGAGACTGATTTGAGTCGGACTTGTGACCATGGTTGAAACTTGGAAGAGTTGAATCCTCGATCGAGTAGGTATTGATACATATGATCTCTCAATTCTGGAGTGTTTAGACGACTAAAATGTTTTTTGTCGATTGATTTTGGATCCATACTTTCTTGTTGAATAAAGTATTCCAACAAGGGAATATTTTCTCTCCAAATTAAAAATAGTTGGTCTCTTTGATCGAGTTGATATGGTTGAATGGATTGTTCTTTTTGTTGTCGAATTAATTCTTGATGAATTAATTTGGTGCATGTTGGTTGGTATAATCTTAATGATTGTTGTAAAATCGATTCCATTTCATCGATTGTTGCATGTTGAAGATACATTTTAATGATTGGTTCAACTCCCTTTTTAATTGTATGCTTTATATTATAATTTGTTAAATTGAGCACGATGGTTTGTTGTGGAATAATATTATTATTATTTTGATTTAATATTTTCATGTTTCCATTTCGAATTGCAAATGCAGCTATTGTATTTAAAAGTTGATTGTGTTGTTGTTGATTTGTTCCACGAATCATTCGTTGTAATTGTTTTTTGTCACCACTCTCACCAACATATTTCCAAGATTCTTGACCAAAACCTTCGAATCGATTTTCAATAAGATATTCAACCAAATCATCATTCAATCCAGTTAGGTATGCATCATCAAATATAGTTGTTGCTATTCTCTCTGGTTGTTGAATCTTTGATTGAGGTGATAGATTTAATTTCATTTCCAACCATTTAAATATTTCTAAATTTCCTTGTTCACAACATTCTGACATTAAATTATAAACGATATCTTCAGACTCGAATATTCCAGTTGCAATGTCTAGACTTTTGTTGGTAATATTGTATTTGTTGATGATATAATCCAATAAATCAATGATTTTTTTTTGATTTCCATTTAATTTTGTGAAAATATTTGAAATAATTTCCCTTGACAATATGATTGGATAATCATTTCTTTGAAAACCATTTTCTTTCTTTTTGAATGCATCAATGATTGACTGGTTTTGTTGAACAAAGTTATCAAACCAATTGATAAATTCCAAATCAAAAGTTTCTAGGGCCTTTTGATAAGAGTAGTGAGGAAGGAGACTGTTTGGTCTTGTTTCGAGGAGATACCGAGTTGTTTTTGGGTTGTAGTTGAATTGTGAGTGTTCCAAGTGAAATTGAGCGAGATTAGATTCACTAACCTCATCTAAATACTTTAACACCTCTAAATTGTTTAACTCTGCCAAATAGGTTGCCGATCTTGCAGTGATAAAGTTGGGTTCGGAGCCTTTGTGTAATGCCCATTGCAATAATTCGTCATTTCTATACTCTTGAACCATAGAATAGGCAGCTTTGGCTTGATCCAAAGTACATCTTTTACAAATCAAATCGAAAAGTGTAGGTCTTTGTGTCGTGAGGCGAGAAGTACTAATACTCTTTTTGTAGTAGTTTGAGAATAGTATTGGCATGATAACAGTTGATCCAGTCTTTGTCAATGATAATATAGCATTGATAAATGCTAGGTCCAAGTCTATAATTGTCAACTTCATTGCAGATATAACCTCGATCAATATGATTTTAAATGCAATAAAAGTATTCCATTTGTCCAATTCTTGATCATCCATTGTTTCATACTTTTTAGTCATCTTTTCAATTTCTGATTCTTCTTGTTGAAAATGGTTATTCTTTAATTTCATTGGATATATTTTTGTTTGACGGTTAATGAATTGGACGTCTTTGAATTGTGATTTGATATCTTCTAGTTGTTGGTATGAGAGGAAACTGTAGTGCATTACATTGACCATGAAATAATAGACAATATCCAATTGAACCGTGATGAAATGGTGACGGACGTTTTCAAACTGAAAGAATCGACTGGCTTTGAGAGACAAGAGATCGTATAGATAGTCGTCAACTGAAAGCTTGGCAATGGGAAGTTGATTGGGTCGAGCAAGTGATCGAGCCAATTCAATAGAGTTGACATACTTCCATGCACTTGGTTCCAATACGAGATTGGGACGACTATTTTCATGGATGTAGTCATCGACGATTTGAATAGCTTTGCATTTATCAGATGGTAGTGTAGACCCGTTTGTCAAAATGCTAGCCATCACATCAAATGGACATCCCTCGGTTCTATTGTCGATGAGGTAATCGACCATTGGCCAATTGGCATTTGACAATGCCGCTGACAATGCTGCGGCTGTGCAGGTCAGCTGAATGGGTGTGGTTTGTCTCTCCAACATCTTGAACGTCTCTACACATCCCTTGGCAGCAACGTTGTCCAATATATCACCGTTCGCGAATAGTTCGGGACGATGATCATACACCATCTTAAAGAGGTCATAGTTTTGAGTAATACTGCTCTTGCAAAATTCATCAACCTCTGGGCAACTTGGGTACAATGATTGTACATCCACTCTGATACGATCCTCCAAAATCTTTACACTCTTTTCATCTGTCAGCCACCCGACATGTTGATCATGTTTTTTGATAAATTGAAGAAGGTAGCGAGTAGGGTATCTTACTGTTTCTCTGATAGTGTCTCTAGTAAGCACTCTAACATGTTTAAATATTAGATCCGTCAACTTTTCATCTTTGAATACTTTTGAAAATAATGTCCTCTCTAATGGAGAAGATAAAGGAGAAGAGGTGATCATTTAAAAAACTAAGAACAGAATATATTAGTATCATGATACATGTTAAACTACTACTACTACTATTTCTTGCCATGTTAACTTACATTGATTATTTAATTCTATTTTTCTTTTGTTTTTATATCTATCTCTTTGAGGGATTGGAATATATCAAATGAATAGATGATAGATGAGCCTTTCACTTGATTAAGAATCCAATCATAACCAAAAAATTATAATTATAAAATTCATCTTTGAACTGCACTGCACAGCTGTTAGCTAGGTGAATAAGATCGTCACTTGGTCATAACAATCATACTTTTATACTAGATATCAATCATTATCTATATAGATGTATATCTCTTTTAGCAATACTACTCCACATACCGCAAATGCACATCAGTGAAAAAATATCAGTTCGGGAAAAAAAGGAGTGTACAAACAGTATCTGTGATGTTCAAAGAAATTTATAAATAAATCCAAGATAAACTAGAAAACAATAATTTATAACTGAGTCCTTTGTATTATTTACTCTTATTGGTGATTTAATTCTAAAATTATCATTATTGTTATTATATTATTATTTTTTTTTATGTTTTATTATTTTTATTTAAAGTTAATATTCTTAATTGTGCAACGGAAAGTAGATTAATCATTTTGATATGACCCAATTTCCTAGACATGTCGATTAAATGGACGAGTTCAGGGACCATATGATCGAATGTGAAAAAACTGGCGGATTCTATATAATTTGATTTGATGCAATGATACAGACCAGAAACGAAAAGGTATCGATAGGTCCCCTTTCGGGTTGTATCCCATTGATTTGGGTTTACAGTGCGACTGAGTGCATATCGTCTGATGATGGAACTGGAAGAGTATAGAATGAAATCTAGCAATTGTTCAGAGTTTATAATCCTGAATTTACTGTCAAGGTACTCTATAAACATTGACCAAAATGATTTATCATTTTCGGATGGATCGTTGAATAGATTTTCAACAGATTCCACTTCAATAGTATAGGGTATATGAATGAATCTACAAACCTCCTTGCCAGGTACTAGATGATTGAAAATCACTGGAAACAAGGTCATGGTAGCTTTTCTTTCACAAAGTGCCTGTTTTAATTGTACTTGTGCTGCTGGTTCATAGTAGTGTCGGATGATTTGTCGATTGATTCGGTCGAGTTTGTCAAGTGCCAATTGAAAACAAAGTTTGATGATTTCTTCCCAATGAGATTCATTTGAGTGCCAGATCATCTCGAGCAGTTGGGCTTGGTTACCATTGGCGATGCTTTTGGCAATGAGACAGTTTGGTCGGATTAATCTAGACTGATTAGCAAATAGATTGGTCGTCTTTTGATAAATCTCTAAAGAGTGTAATGCTGCAGCCTCTAGAATACGGTAGCCGTTGAAATAACTGTGGGTAGTCTTGTTGAAAAAGGTACCGAGTATGTCGAGTATTTGCCACATGATGGGGTGTGGGTGACTGAGGAATGGACAAATATCAATCGTATCAAATTGTAAATTCGATGCTTTTTCAAACACACTCCAAACCATCTTCATGTATTTTGCCACTACCTGGTCATCACAATCGTTGTGTGCTCCACTGGGGATATACTCTATTTTAAAAGGGTATGCATTATGATGAGTCAATACCCATCCAAACATCTCTTCATTGCCATATTTGAGTGTTTCGTTGAGTAGTTGGCTCCAATCGTGGTCAACATACTTATCTTTTGTCAAATCTAGATAGTACTCTAACAACTCGATTGAAGAGCGCGCAAATGACCGAACTAATCCTACATTGACATGTGCCCAAAGGTCGGTTGGGTCGGGGTAAGGGTTTAGAACCAAATCCAAAAGGTCGGTTGTCAATATTTTATAGTCAATTGATCTAATATGGTTACCAAAACAATTATTTTGAGCCAACCTTGGATGATTCAACGCGAAAAGAGTGTCTATATACTCTTTTGCATGTTGGCTTGCAAGTTTGGAATGTAGTATAGTGTGAATGGTATTCTGGTCTTTTGTAAGGGTATACTTTAATAACAACCTCTTTAACAATTGTAAATCACCATACTTTATAATATAATTAACCATCTTTGCAGTGATCACCGTAGCACTCTTTAAACGATCAGTTGCATAATCCAAAACTTGATAATCTTTTACTGTAACAGCATTAAACCATACATCCTTCCATTTTATATTAATTATATTATATTTTTCAAATATTTGAATTAATTTTAATGAAGAAGATGAAGAAGAAGTGGATGATGATGTAGTCGATGGTTGTTGTTGTTGTTTTTCTTGTTTTTCTTGTTGATTAATAAAGTCTATTATTATTTGATGATTTAATAATTTTGTTGAAAATTTAAATAATAATTTAATTAAATATTGATTGTTGATATACCAATGCATTGGTGTACTTTAATTTCAGTTCCAATAATAGACCAATAAATTCAACCAACCTTTGAAAGTCTTTGTTTGGTACTTTTTTGTAATACCGATGAACACATTGTGACAATGTTCGAAGTGATTGATGAGTATCCAAATAGATTAATTCACTAGTCATGATACACCTCAACACAGTGACACTGGCCACACGAGCAATTGCCAATTGCCAAAAATGATGCATTGCCTTTCTAGCTTCATCTTTTGGTACTATTTCCAGATACTTTGGCAAGTACTTGATAAAGAGGTCTCCACGACCATAACAAAGCATTTCAGTAAGTGATTGACCACCACTCTCTAGTTGGGCATTGCTCTTTGGATTACAAAAGTAATAGTACTTTTTAATATTCTCTTCTTTGTGTCTTGATGCAGATCGGTCTATTTCAAACCCTCTATGAATCCATCTGACATATTCAAATATTTTAGTTCTTAGGTATTGATTACTCAATACCCATACTAGTCTAATTTGAACAAGCCTACTACTATTGTCATCATTATGATTGCAAGAAGAAGATGAAGATAAAGAAGAAGATATCATGAATACATAAGTTTTAGTTGTTGTCTTTGAGTGTACTAGTATGACATAATAATATACTTAGCTATTTCTTCTAGAATAGAACGCGGTTCCACATAAAAAAAAAACAAAAATTAAAAAATTAATTTAATTTGTTTGTATGTTCACAAAAGGAAAAAAACCATAGCAATGATGAAGTATAAAATCGATCATCAAATATATATATAAATAATTAATTAAAAAATGTCAAAGAATTTAGTAGCAGCTATTATTGGAGTAGGACCTGGTATTGGGTTATCAGTTTCTAGAAAGTTTGCAAAGGAAGGATTCAAGGTTGCATTGGTATCTAGAAACAAGTCAAAGTTGGATGGATACTTGGATGATATTAAAAAGGAGGGTGGTAATGGTATAACAGTGTCGATGGACACGTCTGATGAAAAGTCGGTCGAGCAAGGCTTTAAAGAGATTTCATCGCAACTCGGACCCATCGATGTACTCGTCTACAAT
The DNA here is from genome assembly GCF_000203815.1 of Cavenderia fasciculata. NCBI lineage: Eukaryota > Evosea > Eumycetozoa > Acytosteliales > Cavenderiaceae > Cavenderia > Cavenderia fasciculata. The sequence continues at coordinate 633,526 of NW_004457644.1, read as the reverse complement.
GTATCGGGATTCAAGTACGGACCACTCCATACACTCTCTGCTCAAGACTTTGAAAACACATGGAAGAGTTGTTGTTTGGGAGGTTTCCTCACCACCAAACAAGTCATCCCAAGTATGATCGATAGAAAACAAGGTACCATCTTGGTGACCGGTGCCACAGCCAGTTTAAGAGGTGGTGCAAATTTTTCAGCCTTTGCATCGGGTAAGGCCGCCCTACGTGCATTGAGTCAATCATTGGCACGTGAACTATCGCCTCAAGGAATTCACGTTGCACACGTTATTATCGATGGTCAAGTTGACATTAATCGTGACTATTCAACAAGACCAAAAGATTCCTTTTTAAATCCAGATGAAAGTATGTCAACCAAACAACACAAGCAATATTAATAATATTTTAATAATAACAAACTTTGATAACTAACTAATTCATTCACACCAATTCAATTAATTGTAGTTGCCAACAATTATTTTGCTTTATATCAACAAGACAAGACTACTTGGACACAAGAACTTGATCTTAGACCATTTACTGAAAAATTCTAAATCCCCCACCTTTGTATATTATATAACAATCTGACAACAACAAGTTTAAACAAATAAATAAAACATGTATATTTATTATAATAGACACATCTAGACATCTATCATCACATAGATAATCAATCTAGATATTAATAATAAAACAATAAAATTTTTGTGTCTTTGCAAAAAAAAAGACTTGCATTCTTCCGAATTTCGTTGTTTTACAAATTTGTTTACTTACGTGAGATGAGCAAAGCTTTCTAAAGTATTAATAAATAAAGTAAAGAATACAATACAACTTACTACTATTCATATTTATAGATAAATAGATAAATATATAGATAGAAGGTGTAAACGATCGATCAAACATCATCGTTGATCACATCAACAAACAAATGAAATCATCAACGTCAACACCATTGTTGGCAAGATACACAAAACATTCGAGAAATATTATTATTATCTATCTATTATCGTTTATGACCTTGTTGGCAGTTGCGTCAATACTTATTATTCTATTCTTAAACCTACTTCCAAGTGTATGTTAAACAAAGCTTCTTTTGATCATTTGACACTTACTAAAAGTATTTCTATATTTAGATTAAACTAGGTAAAGAGTTTATACCAATCGATTGTTATGTAAATAAACATCTTATCAACATGACAATACAAAGCTATGACTATGATTGTGCTGATTTAGATTCACAGATTTGGTGGTACCATATCTTGGGTCAGAATGCATTCTATCATCATGTAGTCTCACATGGTGATAGTGATTATTATGATCATCGTCCCAAACCAACTATATTTTCAACTATACATCAAGATTCTCAACAACATCAAAACTTTAATTTCTTTAACAATGCCATCAATAATAATGGAACAAATAATAATACCAATACTACTAGTAGCGATAGTGGTAGTAGTAATAGTAGTAGTAGTAGTAGTTCAAGCGATAGTAGTAGTGATCAAACAATATGTTACCAAGGACTATATGAAGTTAGTTATGTAATAGATAATCAAACCTATTCTTCAAATATTTCTGGAACTTGGAATACCAATTTTAAATGGGTTTTAGGTTATTTATCTGCATTTAAAGTATGTATTTTGATTCAGTCAATTTATGATCTTTCATTCTAATTGATTAATTTTATTCCAATAGTCAAATGAAACATCAAGTTGTGTTTATCAAAAAGATCATTATCAACGTGTTAATTGGTTTGGAGCAGATAAATTCTCAGTCACCTCTGTCATTCTAATGACGCTGTGTGTATTGTTTATTATTGCATTGGTCATTATTAATAGTATATTTATCAAAAATAGAAATGTCAAGAAACATCATTTATTACCTTCCTATCCAGTTTATATTTCATCATCTTTTACAGATTCGTAACAACAAACAAACACGCGCATATATATTTATTTTTTTTAACAACAAACAAAATTAGTAGACAGATCAGTTATAGATCATAACCTTCTTTCTCTCTCCAAAACAAACAAACAAATATATTTTGATCAAATAAATTTATTTTCTCTTTACATTGTTCATTTATTTATTATTTAATTATTATATTGTTGAATACAAAATTTGTGGGATTATAATTTCTTATAATTATAACTATCTATTTATATATTTATCTATTATTATTAATTTGTTTGTTTGTGATTTGGATTTTAGTTGTTAAATTGATTTTCAATTAAAAGTAAATATTTTAATCTAACTTGAGTTGTATCATAGATGACATATTCATTGTGAGTACAACTGGTAGTGAGACCATTGGCAACGACGGGTCCACGAAGTACACTGGTATCTTGGAAATTATCATAGAGGGCTGGTGTTCTTTCACCGATAGCCTTGGTGGATTGATAACCAAAACCAGCAGTTTCCATATAGGTATCGATGTGACACGATTCAGATGTACCAAGTGCGACTTCAGCAAGAGCAACAATAGTGTAGGGATAGTTGGGAGTGGCACCACAATATCCATTCGACACACTGACACAATCGGCAAAATAGACACCCTTACCGAAACGATAACCTGTTTTTGGTGCTTCGGGTGGAGCAATCTTGAGACCTTGTCCAAGAATACCGATAAAGTTTTGGGTACGTGATCCATGGAACAAGAGTTGTTTGTTGGCATTGTGATCCCATTGTTGGTAACGTTCTGCTTCTCCTTGACGATCGACTTGGAAGATGTGCTTGATGGCGATACCTTGTGGCGAGTCGTTGGTAGAGAGTACCAACTCACGTAAATACGAATAGACATAAGAGTCGGGATCGACAGGTTCGATGTTACACTTGAGTGCGTCATAGCTAGTGTCCATAGAGTTACCGGCTTGGAGACACAGTTTCTTGAGGTTGTTGGCGACTTCAACATCGTCGATCGTGTCGACCATTCTAATCTTTTCCTTGAGTAGTTGGATATTGTCAATGATGGGTGGTACACTGTATCCAAAGTCGTGTGGAATGAGTGTGTAAAAGCGGTTGGATGCGTCGATCAACTTGGATCTAACGACGGTCTCTTGAGAAAGGATATCTTGGATTTCAGTCAATGTAGAGTATCCAGCCTTGATTTGGGTACGAGAAATCTTTCCAAGTGGCATCTTACGAGTATCAAATTTCATCAAAGCAAGACGTTCACGAATACTCGAAAAGTCAAACAATAACTTGAGTAATGTCTGTGTCTCAGCTGGCAACTTGTCACTATCACGTGAGAAACTGTCAGAGTCGGCAGTAGTGGAGGATGATCCAGATGGTTGGTCATGATCTTCTTCCAAATCAACCATAAAACTCTTGCCTGGTAACTTGGTGTTACGGTTCTTGTGTCTGTCGGTCCATTGGTATCCACACTTGTCTACAAACACTTCGCACCACTGTGCAAGAGCATCAGCCAACGAGTCGTGACTGTGTTGGGTGTCACCACCAACTGATGTACCGATTCTACCCCATTTTCTAAAGAGTACAAACTTTGAATTGGTCACCTTGATGATTGACATTTTGTAAAAGCTATTGGTACCATAGATCATATCAGTGTAGACAAGTGATACATTGTATGGTGTAAATCCAAAGATTGGTGAATCTTCAATGGCAATCTCTCCTTTACCCTTGTATGCTTCATCAATCTTGAGGTAAGCAGATCCCTTTGGTGGCATTGGTCTCTTGATGACTGGAGTATTATCCACCTCATCCTCTGCACTATTATCATCATCTTCAGATCCACTAAATTCTTCATCATCTTCTATTTTCTTCTTTTTTGGTATTGCTTTCTTTTCCTTGGCAGAAGATGGAGCAGTGGAAGAAGAGGTAGCCGGTGCAACATAATCAGTCAACAACTCGTATGGATGGCTATGAGAATATTCAAACCCTGCAAGATATTTTGATGGTACCTTTGGAATAGTAAATCTATATCTTTTAATACTTGATCCTCTCCAATCACATTTGGTAAAACTAAAATTAAATTTAAAAAAAATAAATAAATCAATTAGTATAAATATAAATAAATTCTAATGATTGTTATCTAATTTACATTGTAACCCAACCACGACAATAATAATGAGTACCATCATATTGAACAGAGAGATTGTTACAAGTTGGACATGGACCTATTCTGCCATAAGCCAAACCATCGGCAACGGCATGAATGACAGACGCAGGTGACAAACCTTCCAAACAATAGTTGGCACTATACACAACCTTTTGACCGGCCAATTTCAAATCAAGTTTATCCTTGATTGCCATAACATCATTGTTGTACTAAAAATTAAAAAGTTAAAAGGTCGATCGATTAGTAATCACATGACTACATCAATGATTTGTATTTATTTATACATACATTTTGTTTCTCTAAAGCATTATCAATTGGAGTTTGATCATTTAAGAGTTCCTTTACCTTGATGTAATCGTTCCAACGAAGCAACTCTATGTGTTTTAATTGTGTGGCAGTGGTGACTCCCCATTGAGAGAACTTGGCACATTTCAAATGATACCAAGCAACTTGATAACCATCGAATAGTCTACTCTTTGTTTCATGACCAACTCTCATATCGTCACATGCAATCGTCTTTTTACATCCTTTACACGACGATCTGTTTGACTTGCTATACTCGATCTGTTGTCTTAACTCTGCATAACTTTCAGCTGATATCATTCTTCTTTCTTATTTGTTTGTTTATTTGTTTAACAAATAACTAAACTTGTAGTAATAACAACCAAACAGAGTAAAAAAATGGAGGGAAATGAGAGTTGACTTTGCTGGTACACTTCTTCGAAACCCAACCACATCAGATTTTTATTATACTTAGAAATTAGATTTTAGTTTTTTTAATTTAATTTTATTTTAATAACTATTTTATTATCAAATTATATGATTTTACTTTTATTTATCGAGACCGATAATACAAACATATCGATATTTGGGGGATAGAGATATTCTTGAAAAGATCCAACCAACTGATCGAAAACTCGATGAAATTAATTAAAAGATGACAAAGGATGTCTTTTCCCTTTAACAATCTATTTTTTTCTCATCTTTTTTTTTGTCTATCTTCTTCAAAGATATCGTAATTTTCTTTCTTTACTCAATCAATCAATCAATCACACATATTATATCTATAACTTATATTGAAAATGAGCACTCAACAACAAAAGGGTATGTAGTGAAGTGAGGTGATGATTAACTAGTTAGTACTGACACATTTAATATATCTATCTCTGTTGATGAAAAATAGAAAAGAAGACTGTTACTTTTAACACTCAACAACAATCAAATGGTGGAAAGAAGCAACAACAACAACAATCAAACGGAAAAAATAATAACAACAACAACAATAACAATGGAAACAACAGAAATAACAACAACAACAATAACAAGAGAAATGGAGGTGGTAATAACAAGAAAAAGGAACCAGTTGATGAGACTGTAAAGGCAGTATCAGAGATTAAAGAAGTATTACCAAAAATTGAAGAGATTGATATCAGAAAGGCACTTGAAGCCAATGATAACGATAAACAAAAGGCTTTGGATACTTTGATTGAAGGTAAACTAATAATACACTTAATACAATATATATGTATATATGTTTATCTTTACTTACCATTTTACATTCTTTTTTTCGTTTGTACTAGATAAACCAACAAGTTGGAGTGATGTTATTAAAAAGAAGGTAAAGGTTGTTGAAGAGACACGTTTTGTTGCAACTACTCAAAAGCAGCAGCAGCAGACAGGTGGCAATAACAATAGCCACCAACAATTACAACCACCACAACAACAACCATTCCACTTTACACAAACCATTCAACAATTTACCTATGAACAATCACAACACCAATCACCCGATCACTTTATCATTATGCAAAACCATCAACAACAACAGCAACAATTGCACCCCGAACAAATTGTTGGCACCATTTCACGTTCGATCGATCAACAATTAAGAGATATTGAATCCAAGACAAAGATTCTTCTCTCGCTTAAACAAGAGTTGGACGAAATCAACGATGCCAACCGCACTCAACTCATTGCATACCAACAAGAACAAGTTAACCTAAAACACGAAGAAGCCCAACTTGTCCAAGACTTGAACAGAGTCAGACAAAGACTAGCTTTTATCGACGATGAAATCAACAGAAACGAAATGGAAAAGTTAAAGAGATTGAAATCATTCGAAGCAAAGAGTCAATCAAATGGTTTATTAGCTCTTACTCATTATTAAATATAGAATATTAGAGTAAATTCATTCACTGATACTTGTATATCTAAAAAATTATAATAAATTTAAAGATATACAAAAAAAAAATACCAATTTACCAAATTGGTATTCTAAAACAAACAAAAAGATATAATGGTTAAAAAGAGATTCTCTTTTTTTATTTTACAGTTTTAACAATTGTTGTATAATTATATAATTTGATAAAATTATTATTATTATTATTATTATTATTTACATTTGTTTTGTTTTTTTTGTTTTAAAAAATAAATAAATAAATAGATTAGTTTTTGATTGGTTTGTTGTTATTAATTTGTTTTGTTAATAAGGTGAAGTTGGTAAAAAAAAAATTAGTAATATTATTATTAATATTATGACGATTTAGTTGAATCATTACTACTATTTAATTTATCTTTGTCATTATTATTATTATTTGTATTACTATTATTTGTATTATTATTACTACTTGAGAATATACCAAGAGCTTTTGAAAATCTACTTGTACTACTATCCTTCTTTTTATGACAATTTTGAATTTCTCTCTCTTCAGCTTCTTTAATTATGATTTGTTTTGGAATCCATTCAATCAAACTGTACCATGGGATATCTTGTGCTCTAGCATTTTCATACAATCCCTGTATATTGACTTGTTCATAATTTTTACCCAAATAACATTGATTTACTTTTACACTAATAGCCAATGCCATGAAAAATCTAAAAAATAATAAAACTATATTAATATCATCATCATCATCATATCATCTCTTGTTTCCATTCTATTTTCTATTCTATTCTAATATATATGCATACTCTCTATAAAATTGTTGTTCTTCCATAAAAGGATTATCTTTTAATTGTTTTTTAAGACCTGCAATCTCTTCTGATAATGTAAAGATGGTTTGTTGTTGATGTTGGACAAGAGATTGTAACTTTAGGATATCTTCACTTTCTCCATTATGTGAATTATTCAAAGAGGTTGATGGAGATGGTGTGGATTTTCCACTGCCACCACTGTTGCTTGTACTAATCGAACTACCACTGTTACCCATACCACCACTACTACTGCTGTTGGTACTTCCAGTCCAATCAATTGATGCAACTGATCCTCTAATTGGTTTACTCTTTCCATTCAATGTTTTCAATGTATCTTGTAATTCTGATAATGTTGGTAATTGCTAGCAGAAAAAAAAATATTAATAAAATGTTGAAACTATTATTAATATTATCATTTGTACATACACCACTTTGATTAGTTTTAAAAATTGGATGACGTAATAATTCAGCGGCAGTTGGACGCTTATTTGGATCCTTTTCAAAAGATACATTGAGGAAATCTTCAAATTGCTTGGAGATGTTGGCTGGATAGGGTGGATGTGGGTCTTGTACAATCTTAAACATTGCACTCATTGGTTGTAGATTATAATATGGTGGGTGTCCAGTAATCAACTCTATCATTGTACATGCCAATGACCAAATATCACTTGAACTACTTTGTCCCGATATCTAAAAAAAAGTAGTCGAATGAATTAGTTTTGTGTCAATAATATTAATATTATTTTTATAACATACAGTAATAGCTTCAGGAGCCATCCAATAAGGAGTACCAACAACACTGTATCTTAATTGAACTTCGTCAGAGAGTTGAGAGGCAACACCAAAATCAGCCAATTTAATGACACCTTCTTTGGTGATGAGAATGTTTGAACATTTAATATCACGATGGATGATACGGTTGGTGTGTAGATATGCCAAGCCTTGTAATAGTTGGTAGAGATAGACTGTTGCCAACTCTTCACTCAACGGTCCAAACTTTTCAACGACGTCACGCAAACTTCCATTCTCTACATACTCTAGGATAAAGTTGAGTTGAGACTGCGACTCTACACATCCAAGCACCTTGACGATATTGTTGTGATTGAGCTTTTGCAAGATCTCAACCTCACTCTTTACACTTTGCAATGTATTGGCATCGATTTTGATGCGATCAATCTGTTTAATAGCAACAAAATCACCAGTCTTACTATTCAATCCTTTGTATACTTGTCCATATGCTCCTTTACCAATCTTATCACCTATTGCCTAGTAGAAAAATAGGTAAAAAAAATAGATAGATTAGTAATGATGAACGAGATGATGATGATGATTACTACATACATATTCACCTATTCTAACAGTTTCCTTTCTCTTTGTTGGACTGATTATATTCTCATTGTTTGGTGTAGAGTTGATATTAATGATTCCTCCATTGATCTTGTCAGCTGGACTAGTACCGTTATTTGATGATGATGATGATGATGACGACGATGTTGGAGATAGTCCTTGTCTTCTATTATTATTATTATTATTATTATTTGACATCACGTGATTGATTATTCTATTTAATTAAATTATATTATTGCTCTTTGTTCTATCTCTCTCTAATAGTTGTTTTGTTTGTGGTGTTTAAATATAACTCTCTCTCTCTCTCTTATTCTCACAATTTAAATTAATTAATTTGTTGTTGTTGTTGTGAATCGTTGATTGATGAAGTATAGTGTACTGTACAGTATAGTAGTATATAATATAATTTATATAAATATATATATATATTTTAGTAGTTGTGGAAAGTAGTAGTATTCTTGCTATTGTTGTCACTGCAGTCAACTCTTCTTCTTCTTCACTACTACTATATATCAACAATGTCACTCACTGCAAACCAACACAAACTCGTGATGTGTATGAATGTATCTCTGTCTGTATGTGCACAAGTGGGTGTTTGAATAAGTAGACTACTGTGGGTGGTGAGATAGATAGTGGTAAACAAATAGATAGAGATAGAGAGAGTAGTAGTAATACTATATTAAATATAAATAATTATAATAATATCTTTTTTAGTTAAAAATTTGATGATGGATAGACAACTGAGGGAGGGGGTACTCAAAAACAAAAAGTAAAATAATCCATCAAAAACAAACACAGTCCAGTCGATTTAAGGGTAATATTGGTCATTCAATATTCATAGTGATCAAACACATACACACACACACACAAACACCTATAGAGTGAAATACGAATCGTATTTTTTTGAAATCATCTTTTCATTTCCACAACCCCAACATCCCATCCCAACAATCTAAATAATCCATAAATAGTGATTTTCTTGGTCGAATTAGTATTTTAGAGAACCCGGTTTTTTGGAATACAATAAAATAAGGGGGGAAACATTAATACACTTCCAATGATGACATTGCAAGAGTATTTATTATCCTCATATGTTTCCAAATTTAGAAACAACAAAATAATTTTAATTTTTTATATTTTATATTTTATCTAAATAAAAATATTTAATTGGTTTGAGAGTTTGAGCTATGGATTGAAAAAAAAATGATCAAAGCTTTGAGTATATATTTAAAATAAAGACTAAATTAATTTATAAGAATTTACCTGTTCCAGTGATGTGTTTTAAACTAATATTCTTTTGAGGAAAGAAAAATAATTAAATTTTGGTCCCCCAACACACTTGAAAATTTTGTCAATGACAAACTTCATAGTAAACGAACGAATTTGTATCAGATTCATTATTATTATTATTATAAAGAGATATATAATATATATATATATATAGATATATATAAAGAAGGAAGGAAGGAGAAGCAAGCAGGTGACCACTTACTTAATTATATCTATCCTATCTATCAAATCAATCAAACAGCGCAGCAATCTTTTCCGTTGCAATTAAGCTTTATTCTCCCCTATATCTATCATTTATTTATTTCAACATCACACCACATCATATATATCAACGACATGTCGTATGTATCTTTGCTAAACTATCGCAACCCCCCTCTTTTCAAAATCTAGATTCTACCTAACCTAACCTTGCCTTTCTTATCTCTCTTTCTCTCTCTCTTTCTCTCTACCACCACCTAATTTACTTTTAATACTGCTATTGTGTTGCCATCCATCCCTCCTTCCCAACCCCCTCCCTATATATATCTCTTCATTGCTTGCTTTCTTGCTTGTTTGATTATTTCTGAAATGAATTGATTGATTATTATTGTTATTGATGGCATGCATGATGATTTGATGATTGAGTAGTACTCCTACAACTACTACTGACAACAACATAAAGACACCAAAAATGGTTAAAACAGAGACAGAGTCTGATGAAGAAGATGTCAATACCAGCGTTGAGGAGGAAGATGACCAAGACCAAGAACAAGAACAAGTAGTTTTAGAAGAAGTTAAAACCGAGTTGTTATCATCTGATCAACCTCAACAACAACAACAAAAGATTTCCTCTCCTTCTCCTTTTTCTACATCACCAATAACAACAACATCAACTACTTCTACTACTACAACAACAACATCTACTTCTACTGCCGCAACAGATTTTAATGAAGTATTAAGAAAAGATCCATTATTAGCATCAACAATGACACCAGGTAGTAGTACTAAAACATCACCTTCAACAGCACCTGTACAACAAGCACAACGTATTCCACCACCACACGAAGATGACAATATAGGCGACCTCGACCACAACAATGAATTAAATCTCAAGAGAAGCTTGGAAACCAATGAGGATTTCGAGCAGAGCAAAGCAAAGAAACTCAAAAACACGACTCCACAACCATCCAAGGTCATCCATTTGAGAAATCTTCCAATCGATTGTACTGAACACGAGATTATGGCCATTGCTGCCCCTTTTGGACAGGTGGACCACATTTTGATTCTCAAAGGAAAGAGTCAAGGTTTTATTCAATTCTTGGAACTCACCTCTGCCTCTTCCTTTATTCAATTCTACACAACCATTCAAGGTTGTATAAGAGCTAAAAATTTCTTTGTTCAATATTCAAATCGTGAAGAAATCACTTCAACTTCTGCTGTTGTAAGTAAAAAGAAAAAAAAAGTAAATATATTTATTTATTAATAATTTTGATTTAATTTTTTTTTTTTTAGGAAACACCAAATAATATTTTACTTGTTACTATTTCAAATATAGTTTATCCAGTTACGATTGAAGTATTATATCAATTGTTTGGTAAATATGGAAGTGTATTAAAGATTTTAATCTTTTCAAAAAGTGGTAATTTCCAAAGCCTTGTTCAATTACATTCTTTAGAATCTGCTATTCAAGCTAAAAGAGTAAAGAAAGAGAGAGAGAGAGAGAGAGAGAAAAAGAAAGAAAAAAAAGATAGAGAGTAATTTTATTAATTTTTCTTTTTCTTTTTCTATTTTTTAGGAATTAGATGGACAAAGTATTTATAGTGGATGTTGTACAATGAAAATTCAATATTCATCACTTAGTAACTTACGTATTAAATACAATAATGATAAGAGTCGTGATTTTACTAATCCGACGTTAATGTCGGGTATTCCTAGTACAATTGGATTTGGCAATAATTCTGCTGGGCAATTAATGTCTCAGCAACATGCAGCAGCTGCTGCGGCGATTGTCAATCAAGGTGCAATTAGTAACCCACATCTTGTGAATCCGGCAACCAATATGGGCGTTGGCCCATCATCGGCAGCGGCTGCTGCGGTTGCACAAAGTCTTGGTATGACAGGTCTCCAACCACAGGCAATGGCCACCCTCTTCCCACACATATCCACTCCGGTTCTAATCGTCGGCGGTCTTCCTCTTTCGGCTTCTCCACAAGACCTCTTTAATCTTTTCGGTGTTTACGGTGACCCAATACGTATTAAAATCATGTTTAACAAAAAGGATACAGCTTTAATTCAAATGAATTTACCACAACAAGCGTAAATATAAAAAAATAGAGAAAAAAAAAGAAAATAGAAAAGAGATAATTAATTAATTTTGTTTGTTATTTTTATATTTATCTTTTTTTTTTTTTAGAGAATTAGCATTACAATATTTAAATAATGTACCATTTAGAGGAAGTATATTAAGAGTTAATCTTTCAAGGCATGCATCTATTTCCATGCCAAAGTCTGGTGATGCTCAAGTATGTTCAAAAAAAAATAATTTATTTTGGTTTTGATTTGATCGATTTTAATAGATTTAAATTTCCTTTTTTATACAATTTTATTTTAGAGTGATTTCACCAAAGATTATACTGGCTCTGCTTCTCATAGATTTAAACAGCCAGGGTCAAAGAATTACCAAAACATCCATCCACCATCGCATATTCTCCATCTTTCAAACTTACCCCCAAGGTTTGATATAGAAGCTTGCATTACCGAATTATTTTCAAAGTTTGGCAATGTTGTTTCCTTTCATTTATTCAAGTATGTTTTTGCTATCATCATCGTCTTCATCTATCTTTATCTACTATCATCGTCGTTTTGTGGAGCTATAAAGTTTCAAAGGGGTACAATTGTAACCCAAAAACTCTTGTGATTGTGTGATGTGTTTACAACAACAAATCTCCATCATTATCTCTCAATCTTTTGTTTGTTGTTGGGTTCTTTAATAGGAACTAGCCTGTTTTTTATGTTTCCTTTTTTACTCTTTTTCTCTCCTCCTATTCAGGAAACACAATTTTTCTTCATCGTTGTAATTGTTTTTTTTGTTAAGTAGAGTAGTCACCACATACCCTCGAGTATGAGGGGTACTGCAGCTCAAGATCTTGACAAGGAATTTCGGATACCAATAGATCCCTCGATTACCAAGGTTGGGGAAGGAGAGACAGAGGAGGAGGTACTAGTCCCTTCAAAGGGCAAAGAAACAAAGGAAGGGGTTAATTAATTAATCCGTCTCTTGTTTATTCATTTAACGTCTACCCCAACCTCCATTGGAATTAAAAGAAGAGAAGGCAAGCCAAAAACGACCGACAATGGCAGGCCACAAGGCCAAACACCCTCCCAAAAATTCAAACTTTTTAAATATTTTGAAAAAAAGGAGGGAAAAACCGACAACAGTTCATTGCTCGTGTCATTCAAACGAAAGTATCTTGCTCCATAATTGGCAGGGCTATCAGCTGTTGATTGGGCAATTCCTGTTAAGTTTCTGCTGCCGTTGCTAGAAAGCAATCAGAATCTTCTGCCGCTGCTGGTGCTAGGGCCTTCCTCCTCACTTTTTATTACCCCACCCACATTCCACTGATGATAAAATCAAAGTGTGTTTGATCTATCTACAAGATGGTGTGCGAGTAAAGATTGATGACAACAACAACCAATCCAAGAGAAGGGTTACTTCATGGCGTTTAGGAACCTGAATCAGATTAGATGAATGGAATCAGCAAACAAACAAACAAACAAACAATTTACCCACTCACTCTCCCATCCCTCCCCTTTGAGACTCACACACCATCCAGACCAAACTACACAATTATTCTCCAAACCCCCTTTTCCCTTTTACTAACATCACCATCACTTCGCTTTTCCCAACACTATTACTTTTACTCCATATAGCAAAGACGCCAGGATGGCTTTGATTGAGATGTCCAGCCTTGAAGAGTCGGTCAATAGTTTGGTAAAACTCCACGGACATCCAATTGGCGAGCATGTCATGAAAGTGTCTTTTGCCAAATCTTCATCGTTCTCTTCAATTGCGTCAGCACTCCAACACCCTCCTCCTCTTCAACAACAACAACACCAGCTGTTGCAACAACCACCCATTCCTCTCGGCCAACAGTCACAACAGCCACTTCCCACACCCCAAAACAAACAGATGCAATAATTTGGTAAGAAAAGAAGAGGAGGAGGGAGTAGATTGCCACAACCACAAACAAGCCAAGCTTTACCAATTCCGTAAGGGTATCGCCAACACCCACTACTAGACTCTAAATGGCAATAAAAATCACCACACCCAACCAATCTATTAGCTCAATCAGAGACCGATTTACATTTGAAGCGGTTCCGTCCGATATACATTGTTAACGACGTACACCCACATGTTTGAAATGATGATCTCAACAGATCCAAGTTACAATTAAAATTAATTAGTATATTGGCAACTCTTGGAATTTGATTGGATCTGTTTACACCATCACACGAGATTCCAACCAATTACTCTTTTGGGAAACCAATGATTCCAATGAATCTCTTTTTTCATTCCAATCATTTTAATCCTCAACCATTTTTGAGATAGTTAGTGTTTAAAAATTGAATCCCCAACTTGATTGGAATGAAGAACCAATCATTAACAACAACTACTACTACCCAACTTTGTAAAGAATGATTAATCCTTCCTTTTGATTTGGTTGTAAGATTGGACAATCCAAACTAATTTGAATTTTAAATTATTTGTTGGCGCCAAGAATGAAACACATGAGTTATAACGGTCATGCAAACACAATCAGACATTAAATTTGTAATTCAATTTATTGAATCATTGTACATTGATTAATATTATTATTTCATCCTGTCTGATTCAGTCTATAGACTAGAAATGTACATAATATAAAAATCACCTACCCCATCCATCCTTCCTCTTCTTATTGCCATTAATAACACCAACGGTTATTGGTTAGTTTTAAATGATGATCATCCATCCACCAGCAACCGCCATTTTAGAAATGTAGTAGTGTAGAATGATAAAAGATAACATATCATCATGTATACCTCAACTCGTATAGTAGTCGTAAGTACATATATGACTAAATATTGCACACACCCACACAACACAAATATCATATTCATGTTGTATGCAACACAACCAACACCAATAGAGTGTTGTTGCAAAGACGATTTGATTGACACTACACACCACCACCACCACCACAAAACCAATAGTGTTACCATCATTGATGTTAATGTTGTAGATGTTCCCCACACACCACCTACCACCACCCCCCTCCTCTTTTATACAGTTCCATGTTGATAGGCAAATTGAAGTTTGTCAGCTGAAAGCAATGGGGGTGGATGGGGATGATGAGGGGTGACCGGAAACCCTACGACACAACTAGTGAGGGATGGAAGATTTACCCAAACCTCTTACCCATCACTATGGCAGTGGCTTGCAAATCGGCCATTGCTTTGGCAAATGATTGATTTTTTTTTGTTGTTGTTGTTGTTGTTGTTGTTGTTGCTGTTGTGTTGTGTTGTGTTGCACAAGCGTAGGAACATATGGTAGGTGACCGCCACAGCACAACGGCAACATCAGCTTTGTTGCTGTCCTCCTCATCAATCCAACCAATCCTCACCTACCTAATCCAATTGCAATTGAATTATTTAAATTTAAATTTGTCTGTTACGTTTACAACAGTTGTTGTTGTTGTTGCTGTTGCTGTTGCTGTTGTTGCTGTTGCTGTTGTTGTTGTTTGTTGTGTTGTTGCTGTTGTTGCTGCATCAGTACCCAATACACCAGCCATTCTTTGTTGGCTGTCATTCATGTTCATGCTCATTAACAACAACAATAATAATAATAATAATAATAATTGTTAACAACAGTACTGTGTAATTATTGTTGTTGGAGCATCCAGCAGCGAGAAGAGAAGAGAAGAACAAGAGAAGATTTATAGGTATTGGTAGCATTGCAGCCATAGCATAGAAAAATACCTCGATGTATGTAAACAAGAAACAGTAGTGAGTGCAGTGATTGGGGTCACCGGCAAGGATACAATAATAGTGCCACCTACACGATATCTCATCCATCTATCCATCCATCCATCCATCCATCCAATCCCATGTTTGTTTGTTCATCATGCCAACAATTGCAATGGCAACAGAAAGAGAGAGCAGAGAGTGTGCCAGGTTGGCAATGAAAACAAGGGAATGGGCACAATAATAATACTAATAATAACAATCCCCAAAAAAAATACTTGTAGGTTTCATCATAGTCTATTGCCATTGCAAACCAATGTTTAAAAGATGACGTGTAACAACCTGCCATCCCAGCCATCCAGCCAACCAACCAAATGGTTTCCATTCATCCCATTGCCATTCCAACAGAGTTGGGTGGTGACGATGACGATGACTGGAGTGGTTGTAGATTATACTAATCATCGTCATCATTTTTACTGTTACATTACAATCTATATGGCATCTACTATTAGAAACGATCACTTTGAACTGTGGATGAAATGGTTATGGATTTTGACGTGATCCAGATTTTTTGGAAACAAGTTTCACATATATAGCAGTAGCAGCAGAGGTAGCAGCAGCAGTAGTAACAGTAGTGTAACAGACAGTAACAACTAGTAGTGAACAGTGAGCCAGTAAAAGTACATCAGCAGCAGGCAACAGCAGCAGTAGTAGCAGCAGATAACAGATATTATATTATAGCAGGTTTCAGCTTCTTGTTTTTTTGAAACAAAATTCAAAGGTGGATATGGATGGCATGGTAACCATCATCTTGGCAAGTTCGAACAATTGATGACGAATGGTGTTGTTGAAACAATCCCACAACACCCCTTTTTTTTCTAATCACCACGAAAAAGGTAACTATTGACAATATCACTATATATCACCATTGTTGGGGTCATTATTTACTTATATTTCGGGCGGGTGCCAACCTAGCTGTGCATACACACTTACTATAGTAAATCAAATCATTGTTTGTTAGTGTATGTATCCATTCAATTCATACATACATTCCCATCCACACAACATTGATCGAATGTGACAATAGTATGTATTGGGATTTTTTTTTTTTTTTTAAACATACCATGTTGTATAAACAACCAAACCTGATCATCATCACCACATCTATTCAATCCAATCCAATCAATCAATCAATTCAACTATGAACTCTTGGTTCTAATTATAGAATCGAGTGTCGAGAATAATTTAATTATTTCATAGCATTTTGAAATTCTAATTTTAAATCCAAATATTGTTATTATTATTAAACAATTGTTGTCAAACCATCAAATTACTACCAACCCAAAAATATCATATCATCATTCTCTGCCTACCATCCATCACCAATGGTCATACAAAAAAAATAATATTGGATTCATGGAATCCGGTTTTAAAATTACACACATCCATCACCCATCACTCACTTTTCGAATAGCGTATATTACCATGATACGGTCTGCGGTCAATTAATTTAAATTTACCAACAAAGGGGGAGAGGAGAATCGTCGGTCGGTCGGTCGGTCGGTCGGTCTCTCTCTCTCTTTGTCTGTCTGGTCGGTCAACCGCGCAGCATAGCATACAATCAATCTATTATAAAATATTGGGGAAAAAAAACAAGTGGGAAGTGATACAATACAATATCTATTCCAATCCATCACAACGCACACACACACCTATTGGACATCCAATAGGAATATAGAGTTTTAAATATTAAATATATTGATTGCTATGATTTGGTTAGGGATTATATGTTTTAATTTTATAACAAACAACAATGCTAATAATGAATTTGAGAGAGAGAGATAGACAATATGAAGGTGATGTTGTTCTAATTATGTATGGTGCCTATAATTCCAAGAAGTTGATTGTAGTTGCAACTACAAGAGAACAGAAGAAATCCAACATTGTACTGATTGCAACCAACACCAGCATTGGAAATAATACGCAATTCTACCATTTCCACACCCCCTCCACCCAATGTTAGTTTTGTGATCATTATTATAATAATCAACGAGCAGATAAAGATTTAAAATATATAAATCTTTTGGTTGGTTGACCTAGGTGGGGGGTACAAAGCTATTGCTTTGTTTCTTATTGCCGACACTCTTCATTCAATGGTGGTGGTGGTGGGTTAATTAACCAACCATCAAAGAGAGAGAGAGAGAGAAAGTAGTTAATAGATTTAATACACTTTGTATTGAATGACAAACTTGGGAATTGGCAAATTTCACCATCATCCAAATGAATCACTAGTACAATCAATATGTGTGTGTGTGTGTGTGTTAATTCATGACGACGATAAATCAATTAGAGGGTGTTATACAACAGTTGTTATTGTTGTTGTTGGCAATCATGATAAAATATGATTGTAGTCATGGTGACTGACACTGACTGACTGACAGACTG
Source organism: Cavenderia fasciculata (assembly GCF_000203815.1). NCBI lineage: Eukaryota > Evosea > Eumycetozoa > Acytosteliales > Cavenderiaceae > Cavenderia > Cavenderia fasciculata. Next base: position 615,421 of record NW_004457644.1, on the reverse strand, counting down.
ACAGACAAAAAAATTTGGGGTTAAATTTGGTGTGGAATGGGGGATAGTAGAAAAACAATCAACAACAACAACCACCACACTTTTTCTTCTTCTTCTTTAATACTACTCTAGAGTTGGTAAAAGATAAAAGATAGATTAAGAAATTGATAGATGGATAGATAGAGAGATAGATTGGTTGGTTGTTGGTTGGTTAGTTGGTGGTTGATTTGACAATCCTCTCTATGTTCCATATGATCATGGCCAGTCGGTCGGTCAGGCAGGCAGTTTCACAGTTTGTCGGAACTACCAACCAACCAAACCAATCCTCTCCTCTCCTCTCTCTTTGTGAATCACCACAAAAAAAGCAACCACCACTATCCAAAGCTGTTAAAATACTTACGCCGATACTACTATTGCTTGGTTGATGATCATCTATCGCGAGAGCAGCTTTAGATAGCAATAACTACCCAAAATTTAGGGGAACAGTTTTTTTTGGGATTTACTCACACACACACACTTACACACCTTTCCAGGTTGGTTGTTATAACTATCACATCATCATCCGTGTTATTTGATTGATGTTACCGAGAGAACCACTAACCATAATTATGGTTGGTGTTTGTTTGTTTGTTGTTCTATACTATACCACTTGTCCCAAATAGGGATCGTCAAGATAGATAGCATTCAAACCAGATACTATTTGTAGTAACGATACGAGTAGATCAAAAGAGGAGGAAGAGGAGAAAAGAAGAAGAAGAGGTGGAGGAGCTCATTCATCGTTGTGGTGGTGGTGGTGGTGTTGTTGTTGTTGTTTGTTCTTGTTATTGCAATAAACTGTAACTTTTACTGTTGTGGTATATTGTTCGAGGAGATGGATTCAACATCCAAACTAAACTTGTTGTGTGTGGTCAGTCGGTCAGTCAGTCAGTCAGTCGGTCAAAGGGGGATCATGATGATGAAATTAAAATAAGAGTAGTCAATTGAATTACCAATTCCATTTGAATGGAATTGCAATTCCGTCCATCCTTACCACCTTCCTCCTCCTCCTCTTCAAATCCATGGGTGAAATGAATGAATGAATGAATCATCCTGGGAGGTGGGTAATAATATCTCAGCCTACTGACTGACTGAACAGAACGGTCTCTCTGTCTGTTTGTCTGTCTGACTCTGTTGCCAATGCTACCTACTACTACTACTATTACTACCACCCCATTACTATTATAATTCATTCATTCATTCATTCATTCTCCCTTCTCACTTTTATATTGAACAACATGTTGTAATAATCGTTTGTTAATTAAACCAGTACCCCAGTGTGTTGCAACGATGACAATCTCAATCAAAATTGAGTTTCTCTCTCTCACTCTCTCTCTTTGTGGCTGTAGCATTTTTCTACAACCTTACTAATTAGATGTTGTTGACGGGTGTGAGTACTACTAGTACTGAGTTAATTAATTTAATATTATTAACCAGCCATCCACCACTTTTGTCCAAAACACCAACACCAACAACAACGACAATAGTAGCAAGCCATGATATTCAACCGCTGCTACTCCTCTTCCTCTTTGTCAGGATGTGTGTGTTGTTTAGAGTCTGTGTAGGGGAAGTATTAAATTTTATGAACCTGTTTCCTCCTCCTCCTCCTCCTCCAAATTAATTTCCATGTTTGGGAGGTTGACAGATTGATTTTGTCACAATTGTGTTGACAACTTGTCACATTTGTTGTTAGTTCACAATTGCCACTATCGATGTGGTGGCAATGTGGTGATTGCTCTAGAAGTCGACTAGAGTAGAGTAGAGTAGAGCAGGATTGACTTTTGACCACACGCACAGGGTACAACATATAGCCTGTGCCCGCCCGCTTTTCACCTTTCTCCCACCATCTTTCCCATCTTTACTACTAGTTTTACTACTACTACATTCGTCACCACCACAAACATCTGTTGTTGTTGATAGTAGTGGTAGTGGTAGTAATGGTGGTAAGCAGTTTCCAATCAATTCAATCTCTTCGCTCATCATACATATATACATACATATATCTCTATCACAGCTGTTGCTGTTGCAGCTACTGCGATGCTGTAGCTGTTACCATTACCATTACCATTACCACTCTCTCTTTGCTACTGCTGTTGTTGTTGCTGTAGCAGTGGTAGCAGCAGCAGCAGCAGCAGCAGCAGCAGCAGAAGAGGTAATACCAACAACTGGCACAAGTGCTTCATTCATCCAGTAGATATTACAACAATATGTGTTGCTACTGCTGCTGCTACTGTTTATTGTGCAACAGTGTTTGTTGGTTATACTCCTCCTCATCCGTCCGTCCATGCATCCAGCAGCAGCAGTAGCAGCAGCATCATCTTTATCATCATCATGAATGATGCTGCTTGCTTGCTTGCTCAAACACACTTGCCAAAAGACAACATGACATACCCCCTCCAAACACTTATCTAACATTTTATTTTAAAATTTCTAGTGTCAACATGCACTGACAGACCGGCTGTCAATCAAGCCGACAGACAGCTGCCTACCTACCTGACTGACAGACTGACAGACTGATTACAGAATTTAAATTAAAGGAATTATATGGAATATAATACTCGATCAAAAGATTTAAATCATTCATTTACACGTTTGGTCAATTCAATTTTTAACAATCATCAAACATATTGTTGGAATCAATCAATCAATCAATCAAACAATCAATCAATCAAAGTTGTTCTTTATTTATTATTATTATTATTATTACTACCTCTACCTCTACTACTGTGTACATATAAAGCAATTGTATGCCAATCGTATAATCAATCAATCAATAATTGCTGTTGTTGTTGTTATTAGTTAGTACTAACAACAGACAGCAACCACCCACCACCACCATCCATCCATCCACCACCACTACCATCCATCACCACCATACCTACCCCTACCCCCCCACACCATCGTCGACCATTCTCAATTCACCCTACTGCTACCTCGAATATATTGATATAAATTAATTGGTTTTGTAAGTATACTCGTCTACGTACCACCAAATCCATATATCCAGCTCATCATCATCCATATTTAACCATCGCGACGCCTGTATTTCATTCAACGGAATATAAAAGTCAACAGTAACTACTACATCTACTATAATTTTGATATCATCCTATACTACTACTACTATATACTCTACTCTACTCTCTCTCTTTATATATTACCACCAATTGGAATCCCCATCATTATCATTATCATCATCATCATCATCATTACCACCAATCAAACACCAACCAAACATCATTATCCATTTATTTTTATATTTAAACTTGGAATTCGTATTCCAAATGCCGCAAATAATTGTCATCTTCCATTATTAACAACAACAACAACCAAAATATCAAACATCATCATCATCATCATCAAACAACAATCAGTTGACATCAAACATTTATTTATTTAATTGTTGTAGTGTTTAATTTTGGTTTTAGAAAATAATATTATTTTCTGCATTTATTATTTATTTATTTAATTTATTTATTTTAAAAGATCTACCTACCTCCCTACCAATTCACCTCTCCCCCATCTCTACACTAAAAAAGGTAAACTTGTTTCATTCACAACTCTATCGCCATCATTCATTCATCCCTTCTTTTCTTCCTTACATCCTTTCCTTTCCTTTCTCACACATCTCAGTGCAATTGATAAAACATTAAACAAATGTCAACAACTCTCACTGTTGTTGTGCGGGTCTCTCTCTCTCAATGAGTTTTGTTGCTCGCACGCACATCCCCCCCCCACTCACGCATTCAATTTAAAGATGTGTCAAACTCAAAATTCATTCAACTCTATCAAAACAACATCGTTCAGCCCAATCCGGATCACCAGCTCACCCTATCCTCTTTGCCCAAAAAAAATTGTTGGGTGAGGAGATTAATTAAAAGTTGAATATCTTTAGTCGTACATCTCATGATCAATCATTATTGACTGACCGAAGAAAGAGGGTACTTCAGCTAGCTAGAGGAAGGAGAGAAAGAGGGGATGAACAATGATGCAAGAAACTATAAAAGGACATGGTTTGACCATTGTTCAACAACAACAACAACAAACATTATTTATTTATAACTACTTGTAACATTATACTTCTCTCTCTCTCTCGACTAGCATTGCTGCTTGCACACAATTGTATGTCATCAACAATCTTTATGTTTGGTTTCCCTCAACTTTCTTTATCCTCCTCTTCATCTTCCCTCATCCTTTCCTCATCATCGTTATACTACAGAGATCTACCAACCAATCTATAGATGTCCTAGTCTTACCAGTAGGTTCTTGTAGTATTTTGACTCTGTCGTATTCTACAATGGAAGACTCTTGTTGGTATATCTGTTGGTATCAGACAACCAATCAACCCTACCCACATGTGGGGTTCGCTTACTAGTGGTCTCACCCAACCACCGTTAAAACATCTAATCACACAATTGTCAATCGGTGATGGTCCACCCACACCTCACCTACACCCACCCACACCTACCTACCTAGATATATCTCATACATTGAATAAGATTATTAAATGTATACTGGCTAATACTAATTATACGTCTCTCTTTCTTATTTATTCTCATTCTTTCTCTTTTCAATTCTCTTATTTGCCAACCAACCAACCAACCAAAGGTTTTCTATATATCTTCATTGTTAAATTCGCCTTTTTGTTTAAAGCAGGAGAAGTAACACCACAAACTTACCAACGTCGTCGCCCATTAGATCTATCCAACAAGGTAAGAGAAATCATCATGAATCACCAAACAACCAAACAACCAACCAAACCAACCAACCAACCAAACAAACCAACAACTATTAGATAGGATAGTAGTAGTAGTAGTATAGGTGTAGAAGTAGTAGTAGTTTGTTTAAATGGTTTGTTTTGTAATTGTTTTGTTTTGTTATTGTTGTTGTCAATGATTTGTTGTTTTCCAAACTTCAAATTTGCCATGCCATCCAGTAGTTCTTGCATCTACATCTACATCCATCTATTGTGTGGATGCATGGCAAAGATGGAGAATGGATCCATTAGACCCCCTCATTCAACAAAAACAAAAATTAATATTAATAATGCATCCACCATTCATATTTCCCACCACGCCACCAACCACCCCATATGTATTTATTTATTGCCGAAGAGCTCAGCAGCTCCTTTATCTTCCAAACTTACACAATTAATTATAATTAGTGTCCACCACCACCAACATGGCGACCTCACCACCAATTCTTCTCCATTCCATTGCATTGCATTACATTACATTTGCACATTATATCAGTGCACTGCCATCTACACCTTCAGCATCATCATCATCATCATCATCAGATGCAATCACTATATCCACTTTAAAAATATTACAAGCTTGGATTTGTGGTTTTTTCAACGACCAAGAAGGTGATGCATGTAAATATTGGCATTGCTGTCGTTGTGTTGTTGCTGAATATGTGTGGTGTGTGTTTGCATTGTGTGCACTGATTGATTGTGTGTTGTGTGTGATATATTGTGTAGAGAGAGAGAGAGAAAGGAAGAAGAAGAAGAAAAAGTACAATGATGGATCAATACCATGGGTTGGAGAGCGGTGGAGTAGTAGTCGAAGATGGTATGAGACTGTAGCAGAGGAGCGTTATCGTCTGTTGTTATTGAAGCGGTATCGGCACTTTTCTCAAGCCAATATCGATGATTGATTGATTGATTGATATGCGGGGTACAAGTGATCCTCCAATCAATAGAAAACTATAATTCCTCCTCCTCCTCCTATTGTAGATGGATGGTGTTTTTGGTTCCCAACACACAGTCATTCAATCAATCAATCAATCAATCGCAACACCCCAATAGTCCACAGTCTCTCTCATGGGTATGGAATTCTAAAAACTGCTACCCCTAACATAGCAACAACAACAACAACAACTGTTAATGTTGTGTTGTAGGAGATGGTTGGCCGGTTGTTTAGCTGACTGACACCTTTTAACCAGTCACCTATCTATCTGGCTCGGATGATACTCCTCCTCCTTTTTTTCTACAACTTCTTCTTTTTCTCCTTCTCTCTCTTTCTGCCAACACCATCATCATCATCATCATAATCAACAAGAAGTACTACTACTTTTTGTAAATGAGACATATTGGAGTTATATAACAAGCTACGTGTTTATTTATATATATATATTTTTACAACAACAGAGCAAGCAAACAAAAATATATATAACCCAACACCAAAAACTCTTTAATTAATATATTATCATAATCTGTTCTATATATAAATACATACATATTTCTTTTTTAAATATCATCAACAATCATCAATTAATCAATCAATCAATCATTATTAAATATTTATATTAATTAATATATCTTTTTTCCCATTTCTTTCATTCTTTAGAAGTTAGATTTATTCCATTCATCAATCAAACAATCGTAATTATATTCTAGTATTTAAAGAACTTTAAGTTGGTTTTTTAAACTATTGAAATATTATCAATCAATCAATCAAAATATAATTCCATATATATTTATATATATATATATAACCCTTTTATTTTTGTAATATTAATCATTAATAATATATAACATATAACATTTGTGTAATATAATTTTCAACTTGTAAATTCACCTTCATATATAAATCCAACAACAAACAACAACAACAAAAAAAATGTCTAAATTCTCAATGTTACTCAATCTTATTGAGGAATCCAACCCAAACCAACACATTGCTCAACAACATCATCACTACACTACTACTAGTCAACCAACCAACTTGACAGCATCATCATCAACATCTTCTCCATCATTGTTGAACCACAAGAGAGTGATGGGATATGATGACGAAGACGTGATCAGATTCCAACAACAACAACAGGAACTCATCAAATCACCAAAGAAAACAAAATACAATGACGAATTTCAACAACAATCTCATCATCAACAACAACAACATCATCATCATCATCATCATCACCACTCTAGTCCAACCAATTCACCTCCATTATTGCTCACAAAGAGTCAGATCATTCCAACCAGCAAACAATTATATACACCTGAATACATCAGTTCCAAGGTCAACTCTGAATTGGTAGGATCAGCCGATCACACATGTCCATCACCATCCTCGCCACCATCTCTCGAATATCTTCACTATTACAAGTTTAACGGCATCTCTCCCAACTCTTCATCTCATCACAATCATCATAGTCATGGTCATCAACAATTATTGACCAAGAGTAAAAGTTTTGAGACTACTGAACAACAAGTGGCAACTGTCGACGACAACTACATTGATCACGAAGAGATTGATGATGGTGAGTTTGGCGAGGAATACGACGACGACTATGACGACGAAGATGAAGAGGGTGAAGAGTTCCGTTTGGACAATATCAACATTAACAATAACAGTGCGGGGGCACACCAAAACCATCACCACCATCATTATGCCTCCCATCATCAACAACCACACCATAACCACCACCAACTACAATCACTATTTGAAGAGATGAAGCAACATGGCTCGTCGTCCAATGGAGCCGGCTCGTCAACTTCTCCCAAGAAGCTGCAGATTGTTGCACCATCGCCTGTTGGGTCGCCTTTGGCCTCGCCATTGGGATCTCCACAACGTTTCCGTTGTGTGCCAGGCAGCTCGTCGTCGACGCCAAGTACACCCAAGTCACACGTTGGCACGCCATCACGTCCCTTCCCAACACTCGACTACAAGGTCAAGAGTGAGCAGGTCAAGCAAAACACGGACGGCACCTACAGCTGCCCATACCCCACCTGCAACAAGACAATCAAGGGTAACAAGGGTAACTTGTCGTCTCATCTCCGTTGGCACAGACGTTTGGATGCCGAGGCGGGAGAGTCGCGCGGCATCAACAACTTGGAGGAAGGCGAGGAGGAAGAGTTCACCACGCCACTCAAGCCATCGCAGCGTGGTGTCCAACTACGCAACCAAATGATTCACTATGGTCTCAACCTCTTTCGTCAAGACAACCAGGGCAAGTATCTCTGCTTTTTCGACGGCTGCCAATTGCGCATGTTGACCAACTTTTCGCGTCACATTGCCAAGCATGAGCGCAAGGGCGACCAGATTAAAGAGGAGCTCAAACCATTCCTCCCCAAGTCCTCTGTCAATAACCCACGTATCCCATGCTCACCACCTCCCCTCGCATCACTCCAAAACACCCCATGTCTCTACTCGTCCCAGTCGACTCCCAACCTATCACCACTTCAAGATAGTATCAAGTCTGGTGGTTTGAACATGTCTTCCTCCTCTTCCACTCAACCAATTGCCTTGCAACCAGCACTCAAGAGCAAAAAGTCCTACCAAAACCTCACCGTCAATGTCAACAATTCATCGACCAAATGTGGAAGTCCCATCGGCTCGAGCCACGGCGTCAACTCGATCAGCGTCATCTCCCCACCCCTCCTCTCACCAACCTTTGGCAACAACAAACCAATCTCTTCACCACCATTCGAGGGTTCCAACAACCATCACTCTTCATCATCATCGCCATTTGTGTGTCGCAAATCATTGTCCACTTCCAAACTAGAAATCTTTTCAAAGGCTTCCATCGAAGATGATTATAATCAAGTACCAATCTCATCCTCTGGCAAACGTTATCTTAGTCAGAGCCAAACTGGTACCAACTCACCCACCACTGTCGGCACCGGTCCATCATCACCAAACTTTTTGTTTAGTGCTTCGTCGTCGTCGTCGGCCAAGAGAGGAGGAGGAGACGAGATCCAATGGATCTACAAGAAACCTGTAACACCATCTTCATCACCACGTGTGTCTGTACCATCGCCATTCCCATCACCATCGGCTTCAGTCGTGCCAACCACCCCACCATCGCCAAACAGCAACGGCATGCAACATTTGGTGGCACCATTGACCCCAACCTCTTCAATGAACATCCAATTCTCCAAGTTGCACTGCGGTGGTCCCATCAGCAGTCTTGGTAGTATTAGTAACAGCCTGTCATACAGTAGCAACAGTATCCTTAAACCAAAAAAAGAAGATGCTGCCAAATCTTTAATTTGTTTTAAACATTCAAATTAAATTAAAGATTATTTTACACATACATAATAATTAATAATAATAATAATATAATAAATATAAAAAAAAACAAAATTGTATATACTAGTCAAAAAAAAGAGTTATTTGTTTTGTTATTTATGATAATTTGACCATTTTCCACCATTTTTAGAATAGAAATCCATTGGATAAATTGATTGCCATTCAATACCTCCCAAAGCAACTTCAGCTTCATAAGTATTTAATAATGGTGTTGTAAATGCATATCCCCAATCAATTGATAATCTTGGGCATGCTATTTGAATCCATCTAAAAAAAGAGGAATATAAAAAAATTAATGAATATTAATATTAATATTAATATCACATCAACCATCATCTTTTTTGTTTGTTTAAATTATTTACACTTGAATATCTTTAAATAAATCTAATTTGGTTGGGAAAATTTCAGATAATAAAACTATAGTATATTCCTTATTATTTTTCTTTAATAATTCTTCAAGATGCTAAAAATATAAATTAAATATTAAATATTATTAGTAATGTTGATTTGAATATCTTGATTCAAATTTCACTGATACAAACAATTAAAATATTTGGACTACCTTGTCTACCAAGAGTACCAAGAATGAGACCATATTTCTTTGCATCTTTACTCTTGGTGATTGCATCTTTTCTAATTTTATACATTTCTTGAAAATCATATTCTTCAATTGAAAATACTTTGCTGTATGGATCATAACGATATGCCTTTAAAGTTGGATTGGAAATCATAATCGATTCCAAATGGAATCTACCGTCTCCAAGATACACCAATACTTCACTTTGCTCTTCTTCTCCATCCACTTGTTCTTGATATCCTGGTTGTTGTTTGAATATATTTGCATTAATCTTTGGTGATGTACAACCTAGAATCTCACCATGTGATAGCGGTTTCTCTTGTGGTATATAAATATTCTTAAAATGTTCCATTATTTTATCTTTTGCAAACTATTGATAGGTAGATTAAAAATGAACATATTAATTAATTAATTATTATTAACAAATATTTGTTTACATACTTGAAGAGAAGCAGAAAATTGAATAGTTGATACTAGGATTATTTTTTGGTTTAGGTTGAAATTGAATTTAAGAGTGTCGATAAAGTGTTGAAGATCGATTTGAATGTCAACAAAGACATAGAGCATATTGATTTCACTAACGTCTATTGGTACGAGACAACTGTGACCATAGTGTACCATGAAATCGGCACCTAGAGCCTTGGCAGTGTAATCGTCTACACAACAGGCACCATAGGTGACATCACCCATAATGATAGTCTCGCATTGTGTAAACTGCTCCAATATATCAGCAATGATACACGAATACATCAACAATCCCTCTGGGAATTGAAGAGCTACTCGTTTTGATTTTGCTTGTTTGATTCTCCAAATCGTCTTGTAAATCTCAAAGTTATAGTTACTCGGTAGTACAGAGACTGCTTGTTTCAATATTGGGTCTTGTAATATTTCATCTGGTATTTGTTGTATAAAGTTTCTACCATATACTTTTGGTTTTACTTTTTCTTTAATTGTAATATCTGTTGACGACGATGTAGTTGATGGTGTAGTTGCTGTTTGTTCTTCTTTCATTGCAGCCAATTTCTTTTTACCAACAAACTTTCTAATCACTTTCTTTGATGGTATATCAGTAGCTGTAGCTGCTGCATCACTTGCTGATTGTGTTGAGATATCTTCCATTCTATCTATCTATCTATCTGTATCTTTAAACCAATATTTCTAAAAAATGAGTAAATTATCGGGAATCGTCTCGTCTTGATCATTCAATCATTAATTTTCAAATATTTATTATTTATATTTTTCATTCAATTTAGAGATAAATTACTACAGAGAGAGATGGGAAGAAAGAGAAGAACAGCTAATGTGTTTATGACCGTTAGTGAATGGATCAATGAGTTTGGTGGAAAGAGAGAAGGAGAGACACGTGGTGCAGAGCGTCCACTCCCATTCTCATGTTGTTGTATGTCATTTCAACCATTTGAAGATGCAATGTGTACAAATAATGGTCATCTATATGATATGCTGTATGTATTTAATAGTATTTATATAGTGTACTTTATAAGTATTATGACTAACCTATCTATCTATATCTCTTTACTGTTTACTTTACTCTTATATAGTAATATTATACCATTTATAAAGAAACATGGTATTGATCCAGTGACTGGAAAGAAGACAACGATGAAAGATCTATTTAAAGCAAATTTTACAATCAATCAAGATGGAGATTACCTATGTCCTATCATGAAGAAATCATTTACCGATTACAGTCACATTGTTATCAATCGTGCAACAGGCAATGTGTTTAGCTATGAAGCAATTGAAAAGCTGTGCTTTGAACCAAAACAATTGATAGATCCATTGGACGACACACCATTCACAAAAGATGATATCATTACTATCCAAGATCCAAAGGATCGTTCCAATAGAAAATTAGATACCTTTTATTTTATTAAAAATAGATTAGATATTAATCAAAATAATAATAATGGTAAGTAATTAAAGAAAGATTAGAATATACAATATAATGTATCAAATATTTAATTGATTTATTTATTTAATTTTAGATGGAACATCAAATATAAATGTAAATCAAACTGCTCAAAGAATATTTGATGAATTAAAAGAAAAAGGAATATCTTCATCATCTACATCAACAACAACTACTCAACCTTCAACATCTACGTCATCAACAACAAAAACTTCATCTACTGAATCAAAGGAATTAAAAGATTATAAACAAGAAAAAGAAACAAAATTACAAAATCAAAGAAAACAATCTGGACAAGCACCATCATTTACATCGACTGGATTTTCATTGGGACAGGTTGTAGAGGATCATATAGCAGATCAACCAGGAAAGATAACTAAAAAGAAAGGATATGCAAGACTGAAAACCAATCTAGGAGATTTAAACATTCAACTACACTGCGATATTGCTCCCAAGGCATGTGAAAACTTTTTACAACATTGTGAAAAGGGATATTACAACGATGTCATCTTTCATCGTTTGATCAAAAACTTTATGATTCAAGGTGGTGATCCTACCGGATCAGGTAGAGGTGGTGAATCAATCTGGGGAAAACCATTCAAAGATGAGAAATCGAAACTGACTCATAGTGAACGCGGTATTCTCAGTATGGCAAATAGTGGTCCAAATACAAATGGTTCACAATTCTTTATTACTCTTAGACCATGTACTCATTTAGATGGTAAACATACTGTATGTAACTATAAATATTAAAAAAACAAAAATGAATTAAACTAATTAATTAAATTAAATTTTAGATATTTGGAAAGGTAGTTGGAGGATTAGATGTTATAAAATTAATGGAGATGATTAAAACAGATGAAGGTGATAGACCAATAGGTGTAATTAAAATAACAGGTACACAAGTATTTGAGAATCCATTCCACCAAATAGATCAAGAAGAATTGGACATTAAGAAAAAACAACAAGAAAAGATTAACCAACAACAATTGAAATTTACAGACGACGACTATGAAAAGGGTCAATGGTACTCCAACCCAAATCCAAATCCTATTAAAACAACTAAAACTGGTGTTGGTAAATATATTCAAGAGACCTCTGCAGCTCCAAAGAAATTGGCATCAAGTAGTAGTAGTAGTAGTACGACGACAACCACCACTGCAGCATCAGCTAGTTCATCATCTACTCAACTAAAAAATCAAATCATTCAAGATAGATTACAACAACAGCAACAACAACAAAAGAAATTAAAATCTTTTGGTGATTTCTCTAATTTCTAGAAAAGAAATAATAATAATAATAAACCTGGAAAGTGATACTTTTGTAATTATTAAAATAGATTTTTTTTTCTTTGACTTGAGAAAATTTGAAAATGAAGTTGAAAAAGCGAAAGATATAACTTTAAGTTATTCTTTATCCTCAAAAGTTAATTAAGGTATTCGATTAAAGTACTTGCAGGGGAGAGATGGACAGCAGTAGTAATAGTAGTAGCGAGGATGAGTCACATCATCGTCGTCGTAAACAAGATAATTCAAATAATGGAGAGGCATCACCTGTCAGAGTCAAAGTTGAAAAGGAAGACATTGCCAACAATGACTCTGCTGTAGATCGTAGACCAAAGGAGGATGATGATAGAGAAGAAGGTGAAGAAGATCAAGATGAATACTATCATAAATATAGAAAGGAAAAAGACAACAATGAAAAAATGGCTATAGACAGATCAAACAACAACGAAAGAGATAGAGATAGAGATTATGATAGAAAAAGAGAATATAATAGAAGAGATGATTATCACAGAGATAACGATAGAAGAGATAGAGATGATAGAAGAGATAGAGACGATAGAAGAGGAGATAACAACCATAGAGATAGAAGAGACAACTACAGTCATCGTAGAAGAGATGACGACCACAACAGAGACAATAGAGATAAAAGAGATAATAATGATAGAGAAAAGAAAAGATATAGAGATAGATCACCATCTTCATCATCTGATTCTTCAGAACCTGAATCAAAGAATAATCAACAAAAAAAGAAACAATATAGAGATAGAGAATATAAAGAAAAAGAAGAAAGAGTACAAAGAGTTGAAGAAAAGGTACAAGAAGCATTGGTAAAGGAAAGAAGTGCTGGTGTGTACATACCACCTTTTAAATTGGCAATGATGCAGAAAAAGGTGGATGACAAGTCATCGGTGGAATACCAACGTTTGGAATGGGATGCACTCAAAAAGTCGATCAATGGTCTCATCAACAAGGTGTCGGTATCCAACATTAAGAACATTGCAGTCGAGTTGTTTGGCGAGAATGTTGTGCGTGGACGTGGATTGTTGGCACGTTCATTGATCCGTGCCCAACAAATCTCACCGATGTTTACCAATGTGTATGCAGCGTTGGTGGCGATTATCAATACCAAGATACCCGATAATGGAGAGTTGATTGCCAAACGTTTGATTGAGGGCTTCAAAAAGGCCTTTCGTAGAAACGACAAGCCCACCTGTATTGCGTCGGCTCGGTTCTTGGCTCATTTGACCAATCAACAGGTGGTGGGTGTGCTCATCCCACTCGAGGTGATCACGTTGCTGCTTGAACGTCCCACAGACGACTCGGTCGAGGTAGCTGTCGAGTTCCTCAAGGACTGTGGACAGATCGTACAAGAAGTGTCGTCGCAAGGATTCAGCGGTATCTATGACCGTTTGCGTGCTATTCTTCATGAAGGAGAGATTGACAAGCGTGTGCAGTACATGATCGAGGAGTTGTTCAAGGTGATCCGAACCGGATTCAAAGATCATCCTGCGATCGTCGCCGATCTCGACGTGGTCGACATTGACGACCAAATCACGCACGAGTATCTCACACTCGAAGAAACCTACAATACCGAAGAAGACACTAATTTCTTTAAAGAGGATAAAGATTTTCTTGAACATCAACAACAATATTTGGAAATTAAACGTAGTATTCTTGGTGATGAAAGTGAAGAGGAAGAAAGTAGCGGAGAAAGTGATGACGACCAAGAAGATGGAAGTGATCAAGAAATGGCATACAGAGAAGTATCAACTGAAAGTCAATCAAAGACTGTTGAAGTACAAGATATGACAGAGACCAACCTTATCACACTCAAGAGAACTATCTACCTTGTTATTATGAGTAGCAAGGACTTTGAAGAATGCGCTCACAAGATACTCAAGTTGGTGATCCCACCAGGCCAAGAGATAGAGGTTGCTAACATGATCATCCAATGTTGTGCACAAGAACGTACATACCTCAACTTTTATGGCAATCTTGCACAACGATTCTGTAATCTCAAACGAGTGTATCGCGACAACTTTGAGCAATGTTTTGTCGAGCAGTATGCCACTGTGCACAGACTCGAGACCAACAAATTCAGAAACATTGCCAAGATGTATGCACATCTTCTTTACACCGATGCCCTTCCCTGGACCATCCTCGAATACATCCATCTCAACCCAGACGAGACCAACAGTGCCAGTCGTATCTTTATCAAGATTATCTTTCAAGAGATTAGCGAGTTTATCGGTATCCAAAAACTCAATGCTCGTCTCCAAGATCCAAACCTCCAGTCCTACTTTACCGGCATCTTCCCAAGAGACAATCCCAAAAACACTCGTTACTCTATCAACTTTTTCACTTCCATTAACTTGGGTGCCGTCACCAATGAACTTCGTCACTATCTTGAACATGCGCCAAAAATTACAAAACCTCAATCAAAGGATAGTAGTAGTGACTCTGATAGTAGTGATAGTGACAGTGATAGTAGTGACTCGGATAGTAGTGATAGCGATAGCAGTAGTAGTAGCAGTAGTTCAGAGGAAGATAGAAAACCAAGAAGAAGAAAAAA